>NW_014554899.1:3609650-3728545 GCF_001313825.1 Dinoponera quadriceps | reverse complement strand
CCCCCCCCGTGACTTCCTAATATCGAATACCCTCGTGACCGAGCGAATTAAAATCGTGCCGAAGTAGACGGTACGAGCGTGGAGTCAAAGGAACGACAAGAATTTCTCCCGATGCATCTGAGTCACTTTATGCTGCCGTGAAATGTAACCGTTGGTTGGTAGACTAAATAACCTGGTGGGACGGGGGAGAGGGTTGTAAAAAAGCGAGGATACACACGTTAAAACAGAAGGTAGATGTCTATTTTCCCGCGCGATATTCCGCGCGCGCGCTTCAGTTTTTGTCCCGCGGAAATGAATAGATGAATAATTAATTAGCCTGTTAAAATTCATAAAGGCACCTCGAAGGCAATCAGCGGCACGTATGCGTTACTTTAACAGATCGTTAATTAAATGCGAATGTAAATGAGTCGGGATTAAATTTGGCCTTGCGCGCGTTCGCGATTGAGGTACGTTCATCTTAAAAGCGGGAGCAGAGGTATTCACGAGAGGGCAGGGAGCACGGGAGGAAACCGTAACGCAAGGAACATCGGGCGCGAGACGTACGCGGACTCCGTGGAAACGCGCCGGTCTCTCTTCGGTGGAACGATAACAAAAAGATGGGAGAGACGTCGAAGCGTGACGTGCGACGGATCGCGCTCGGCTCTGAGAAATCCGACATTATTCGAGTTCGTGAAATTCCAAGGAGGCACGGAGAGAATGGGTACTGAGCTCAGAACGGCGCGAGAACAGCGTGCACGCGCGCGCACCTCAAAGCCGTAAGATTTACCCTCTCCGCTCGCGCGTAGCCGAGGCGCGACAGCGAGGCACCGGATGGTAAACTTCCCCTCGCAGGCGCCGAAGGCAATCAGCACGCAGTCCTCTCCCGGTATTATGCAAGTTTAATTAAATCGCCTTCGGACATCGGTCATTCCCTTCCTCGAGAACGCCCGGGGCGGACGAACCGCCTCTCTCTCTTTTTTCCCGCGAGACGCATTATAAAACGCGCAGAAGAGCTGCGAGAATCATTTATTTCGATTACAAAGTCCCTCGAGTTTCCTTTCTTTCCGCTCGCGTCCGAAGAGAGCTTTAATCTTGCCGGCAATTAAAGTTGGATTCTGCGGAGGTCCCGACAAAACGGCCCGGCATTTGGAATAGTGGATTACGTGTTCCGCGTCACCGAGTTCTCACGATAACGGAACATTGGGGTGACGTCGCGCGTATAGCGGGGTGTTTCGCGACGGCAAGTCTCTCTCGGCGAGCAGACGTTGGCCAGCGTTCAGCCAGGTTACTCCGGGACTTATCGGACACAACGGCGGAGAGACAGTCCCCGGAGTGCACTGACCAAAATACGACGCGGCATGGTGTCAAGAGAGCTCTCCGACATTCCTGATTCGCGTCGCTCTTGTAAATAGCCCGGCTCGCGTCAAGTTGCGCGTCATAAAACCGCGCTATTTCCGGGGCTGCTTAAAACGGAATAAATGTCAACGACATCGTTTCGAACTGTCGCGGCTGTAACGCGGCGAGGATTATCGCTGCGGAGGACGCAATTAGATAAGGATTGGAGTACGGACGCGGAAGTGCGCGAAACGTGGGAGACAAATGTTGAGCAGATCAAAGAATATTTCAGCCACGAGTGTGGAAGGAGAATGAAATTCCTGCGACGGATATACAATACCGCCCGCATCCCGGACTGCCATCGCCAGGACGAAAATGCGATGCACAAAAGTGCATTTCGCAAAAGCTACTGAGTGGGCGGATCGATGCGTCCCTTTCATCGCGGTCTCTATGGGAAACTTTCCCGCGACAATCTTTTCAAACCTTACATTTTCACTCGCGCGACATACTTTTACAAGCTCCCCGAACGCGGGCTCCGAAAACAAACTGACAACACACGAGAGCAATGTTAAATTTCATAACTGATAAATTTGAAAGAAAATAAAAACAAAGTGGGGAAGGAAAGAGAAAATCAAATCCTACAATGCTACGATTTCACACGAACGATTGATGTGCGGCGTGAAAAATATAAAATTGCGCGAAAACGCTTTTAAAGAAAAAACAAACAGCCTGCGCGATATACGATCGGTCGAAAACGCAAAAGGGAAAACTAGTCGGTGTTTCGTATTTTACGTAAAATTCCAGTTTCTCTCTTTCCCTTTCTCGCGCCTCAATGCAGACATTTCGGTCCAGTTATCGACCTCGCCGTCGCGGATGGCGTGCACTGTTCGCAGAAACCACGAACTTTACCCTTTCATATTATTCCCCCGGTTACGATTCCCCGGCCTGAACCCGTTGATGTTTTACGACGTTGCGACTTCATTTGCAGGAGATGTGAAAGATATGGAAAAAAAGGGAGGGAGGGAGGGAAGAAGAGGAAGAGAGAGAGAGAGAGAGAGCCCAATGTGAATGCCGTGTCTACGTGTTGAAGTGTCTCCCGTTTTGTGCGCGTGCATCGCGATAATGGAACGCTCTCATGGCACATCGATACGCAGATATGTCATCTCCATCGGACCTCCCCTGGGTCAGACCTTCGAGAATTCAACAGTGATCCGCCGTGTACACGTCGTGCCTTAATTACAGTCGTCCCTAATTAGTAACGACGCGCGCAATGTGGCGCATTAACGGTGACGCGCGAACGGCGAGCGTTAAATTTTACTTCGGGAGAGGCTGCGGGGGTTGAAGCGGAGCGCGCGGGAGGAATTAAAAAAATCGCGAAAAATTCGCTCCTGGAACGCTGTCTATATAAATCAGAGGGAAACAGGGTCGTGTGACTGTGTTGGAAAGTTTCGCACATGCGGTTCTTCCCGTGCCGCAATGCGGGGAGTGTAGAAGCGGGACTGTCCGCACGCAACGCCGCGGGTGATACTCGCCGGAGGCCGGCGTCGTTATTATTTTCAGAGATTCCTCTGAAAGCGGACGAGCCTTCCTCGTCGCGATTATACCGGGGTTGAACCGGTCGTGATCGTCGGCGAGCGCGCAGAGGGCCAGCCCAGCGTTAAAACGGCAACTGCTCGCCCTAGGTTGCAGTCCCCGTTCGATCGTGATTCAATTCGAACTCGCACGCACACCGACGCACGAGCGGCCCTTCGCCGATCGATAGGCGAATCCGTCGTCAAACAAAGTACGCATTCCACACAACATGCACGAGCAAACACGGCGCAGTGGGCAAATCCGACGATGATGACGATGATGAGCCGTCGAGCGGGCCTCACCGGCTAATTGACAATCGACCAACGTGCTCGGACGTGCATGCCAACCGGTGAAGACCGGCGAAACACCGACAAACACTTACACTTAAGACATTTCGTGCAACAAGTACAACACACTCTCTCAGCTGTAGGTGGGCTGTGCACAGTACCTGCCGATCGTTTCGCGCTTAACACTTCAACGAATCGAGCACGCCGGTTTTATCGGGGCGAGCTCGCGTTCAGCGAAGAGGTCACCTCGGTGTTCGCGCGCGTGTCGGCGCGTAACCGCGGCGACTGCTGCTACGGCGCGCGTCGCTCCGCTCGGGGGGAACACGTTGCCGGATAAAAATACGTGTGTCGGATAAAACAAGCGAACTCTCTCTCTCTCTCTTTCAGTGGTGGATAATAATACCGGCGGTGGTTGTAAAAGTCTACAAAATATCTCGGCTCTGCGGTTTCTCTCTCCCTCTCTCTCTCTCTTTGTTTAGCCTCCCCTCCGATTCTCCCTATGTCCTTCCCCTCCGCACGGGTAATTGACTAGGTTTACTTCTTCTAGAGTATGGCCCCAAGGATAGATAAGTAAGTAGGTAAGGTCCTATCTGTTACGCCCTAACGTACGACTTGGTCGAGCCGGCCTCGCTCTCTTCTTCAAAAAAATACGGTGTCTCCTTCTTCCTCGTCTCTTCTCATTTTTCTTCCTCTTCTTTTTCTTCTTTTCGGTCCACCCGTGGATCCGCCGACGAGGTGAACCGAATCGGTCCCGGAATCATGAAACGACGCGAGTTTTTCGTGTTTCAAACGTACGTGTCGCGTATCTCGTGGATTCTCGGATTGTATAAACGGTCCTAGAGTGACTCCGACCGTAAGACGACTGTAACGGAGAGAACAGGCGACGTCATTTGCAACGGAGCATATCCGATTCGACGTCAGGATCTCGCCGTTCCCTTTGACCGCCGCGAATTGCCCCTTCGAGGACGCAGCAGCTTAATCGGGCTTATAATTTGTAGCGATTGGAAGCACGATAAACGTCTGCCGGGGCAATCGCTTGGAACTATCGGCAAAATACACATCCCCGTCTCTCACTCATTTCCTTTCCGGTGTTCTCTTTTCATCGCTTTTCATTCGCTGAGGCTCGAGTCAATCGGAGGCAAGTGGCGTGCAAAAGGACAATGCGTGTGCGTTTAATTAAGAACATTACCGGCGCATTTGCCGAGCACCTCTGAACGGGAACGGCGAATGCCGCGAGTTTCCACACGGTTGTGCCAATGTGGTCTCTACGATGCACTTATGCGCGAGTAGCTGCGTCAAAGGGCAGATTGCTCGAATGCAGTTAGGATGATATGGTGTGAGTTAAGCAAATATGCGTAGAGGATGACGGGGAGGGTCGCATTTATCGTAGTGCACCAAATTCGATAAGAACACCGTGTGCATTATCGGAGAATCAAGCGTTACATCATCGTCTCATAACGAGATACGCTATGAAACCGGAAATGAATTCGGAGAATGTCTGAGCACTCAACCGAAGAAGAAAGCCCGAAATATTCGCGGATCTCGCGGCGAGCGAAATTTTTAATTCACGACGTATCACTTCACAGACGAGCGATTCGACTACCAATCGTATCGTCGAATACCGACGAATACGCGGAATCTTCTTCGCGTGGATAATCGCAGCCGAAATTGCATTCGCGGTATTTTCTCCATCGTTCGGTAATTTGTTTGGAAATAGCATCGATCGGCCGATGGAAAACGGCTCCGTGACCACTTCGCGTTACGTCGTTAAATTTGGTTTAAGAAACAATTATATCGCGTTTCAGGGTGAAAATCATGCAGTGAGCTGTAAGTACATTCTCTTAAGTTGAATCAGTGATAATGTCACTAAGTGAATCAGTGAAATAGTACTCAATCGATAATCCATAAGAATTCACTCATTTTTAATGGAAATTTTTTCACTTCGTTCTTCACTGATTTTGCCCGGTGAAAGATTTACTGCAAATCGCTGTTACACGTCCTGTGGGAGAAATACGGTATGTATACATATCGTATATGCGTTCAATCACACTGAGAGAAAAATATAATTATCTTCGAGAACAACAATATCCTCTTTTCATTTTAACCATAAAAATAATCAAAAGAACTATTTTTCTAGTAAATGCTACTATAATGTCAGTGATAATAACTTTATGTGCATGTTGCTACTACTATTTTTGTGGTTAAAGTAAGAAAAGGATATTATTGCTCCCAAAAATAATATTTTTTTCTCAGTGCATATGTCGCATTTGGAATAGTTCATATGGTAGTATGCTCAAAAGCTAGAGGGTTCGAGTCTCATTAGGATAAGCGTATTTTTCAAATACGATATAAATGAAATAAATTAAAAATAATTAAGAATATTTCAGGCAAAATTATCGACAATACTTTAACCTGAGAATAGTCAGCGATGTGAGTTCCATTTCCCGACCGCTGGGGCCTGAAATGACCCCAAATGATTATTCCCGATTTAAGAGTGGGATTAAGATAATAAAAAAAAGGAATAAATAATATCTTTCTTCATTGTTTTTGCATTTAAATTTGTCCAATGGAAACAGTTGCTGCTATCAATAGACTTTCGCAACGAAATTTTACTGCATTTTGATTTGCAGTGCTGTACTTATAACTATGATCACTAATGACTGATTATAAGTGATAATACATTGAGTACACTTTAGAGAATATTACTCGCGGTAATAGTACGCGCAAATAACGCACCAATATGTACTTCACAAAATATAGACGGCGCGATGTTTCTCAGACGCGGTATTATTTTGCCAGTATCGTGCACTTCATCGAGGGAGACCGCCTCCGTCACAGAATCTTATTCCAAGAGACGACACCGTCGGAGAAACTAATTCGTTCGAGGAAATTGCAACGACACGTTGATCGAGAGAGATCGCTGATATCCAGAAGCGCTCCTCAAGAAAGGCTCTTGATAACCACTACCGTCCGACCAGCCAACTCGATAACGGTTAGAACGTCAGAAATTGCACTGCAATCTGTGAGTTCAATGTTGCGGCTATCGGCGATTCAAAGTCAAGAAAACCATTCATGCGCGTCGATGCAACAATATTCCCGAGAATACGTTCGAAAGAAGTATTGCGAAGTACTGCGCGCGAACTTAAAATTGCGCCTGCTGGGAATTTTCGCGGCTCCCCTCTCCCGTATTTCTCCGTAGTCTTTATTCGAAGAAATCCTAATTTTAGACTACAGGCGTAAGATTCTATTTGCGTTGCCTGACTGAGCCTTGTTAATATCGTGACTGGAGCGGCAAACCTGGCTGGCTATTTTGCATTGTTATCGTAGGAGTTGCAGGCAGTCAGGATAAGCGCTTACGTTCGTGAGAGGAAGAGAGAGAGAGAGAGAGAGGAAGTGACAGAAGAAGTGACACTTGGTGCACGTATTAAGAGAACCTCCAACCTTTCATCGTCAAAGGATTTAGTATGTCTGTAGTCCGGTCGAGTAAGTGAATCTCGACGAAGAAGAGCTGCGAGACGATTGGACTGCAGACTTTTTCACATCTCATTCTTCATTCAACGTTCTTTGAAGCGTCGAGTGCGATGCGTCTATATATCGTCTATATATCACGCTTATATCATGCGGAGCTCATCTTCTCTCGTCGGACTCGTCGATCGATATACAGGGTGACCAAAAAGTTTTGACAAAACAGCCGTGTGTAAGTTGAACGAGTTAAACTAAATAAGAATGTCACATACCATTTTGCAAAATTCGCAATAATTAATGAGAAATTAATTAATTTGTATGAGTTAATATATGCATGGCAAGCGGCAGGCCGAATTCTGTACAAAGAACAATGGCTTACTTCTAAAAATTTAGCAACGATGGTTAAACGCGTGTTTCTTTTCGGCGGACAGCTCTGTATCACATGCTATTCGCTACTCGTTGCACTTAGAAACTCTGCTTTTAGAAATCAATTGATATTCATCGTTACTAAATCTTCAGAAGTAAGCCATTTTTTTCATACAAAGTCCGTCTTACCGATTACTATGCGCTTATTTTAGTTCAGATTAATTTTGTATTAATTATTACGAATTTTGTAAAATAGTACATGACTTTTCTCTCAGTTTAATTTATTCTATTTGCACACGGCCACTTCATCAAAACTTTCCAGACATCCTGTATGTATATATATATATATATATATATAGTTAAGAAACGCAGATGCAGCCATACGGTACCGATATTTTACGTGAATCTGACATCTCGTTTTACCGATATAAGCGATACGTTCGCATCTGAGTCGACGAATCTTCCGACGAAATATCCCGACGATATCCCGGCATTTACATGTTTATCACGTAAAATGCATTACATTTCGAAAAATTATAATTCTCATCATCGGCGGACCGTCGGTGAACAACTCAGACGCGTCGCGAAACTTCAATCCAATGAACTCAATTTGCAAAACCCGACGTAGTTGGTAGTAACGTAACTTTGTCCTGCGCAAGGGCACGTAACAATATTATTACATCATTAATACGTGTTAAACGAACGGCAACAGTTTGGTAAGTCCGCTCGATAAAAGTTGCTTCTGTTGTGTTCGCGTAATTTGCGCCAAACTGCTACGGATGTAAGGACGTAAATAGTAATTTCATACACATGGAACCCTTATGTATACACTATATATACAAGGTATCCCAGGTTTTTCTGTAAAAACTTTAATAATATGTTCTGTGAGCAAAAATAAGAAAAAAAGTGTTATATAAACATAGGTCCCGAGATGCTCTGTTAAAAAATACGAAATCTGCAAGAAACAATTTCGCACAAGTTTATATGTGCTCATCTATACATTACAATTGAACTGATATTGAGAAACTATTTTTCGAATAGCATATGGATTTTCACGCAGCCATACATGGTTGTCACGGAAATTGAAAGTCACGTCGAGAGATAAATTAATGCGAAGAATTATCGACATAATTGCAGAGATTAAATAATATCGGCGCAAAAATTCTAGAGTGATAAATTCAATATCAAGAAAAGTACTTACATGGATAGACGGCACTTTGAAATGTAAACTTAAATGAAAAATTGTTTCTTATACACTTCATATTTGTATTCTAATTTTTAATAAATCATTTTTGGACCTATATAATCTTATTTTTTGTATTTCATCTCATAAAACATACATAATTATCAAGTTTGTACAGAGAAACCTGAGATACCCAGTACATGTATAAATAAAATGCACAGACGAGATTACAGTTTTATTCAGCTACATACATGCGAATGGAGTCGATTATTTTACACCCGAGAGCTTCACGCGTGAAATAGCCAGATTTTACGCCGAGATACCTTCTCGCAAATTTTCCCCTGTCATTTCTGAAGAACGACAGCTCGCACTGCTCTTGTTATTCCACTCGACAAATCACTCATTATTTTACACCGTACATTCGATAAAGAGAAAAACTTGATTATCATTCTAAATCCCCAAGATCAGATGAAAAGTCGATGCCGCCCCCCGGAGAGCCTCGGGAGGCACAAACGCGAAGCGATGCGAATGACGAGTAATTTCGAGACGACGTCGTGTAATCAACCTTCCCCTTCGCCGCCTTTCGAAAGGACACGGAGGACGAAACGGATCGCGAGGGTCCGAGTGAGAGATGTTATGAAGGCTACGAAAATTGGCCATGTTTATTTGTTTCCTGCCGCATTTTCGACAGGGCGCACTCGGTTCTCCACCTTTGGATTGGTCAGATTTCGATGGCAGTGAAAGAACGGTGGTTTCGCTTACACGAGGAATGATATTAGCGTCCCGTCGCGACACACACGTATATCACCGAGCATCCTGAATAAGGCTCGCGTACATCTGATAATAGAAGCCGAGTACGCGAGCGACTTGAAAAGCGCGCCGAGATACCTCTTGCATTTCGCTGCGCCAGGAAAAAAGTATCTCGCGATCTCCGGCGATTCTCTTCAATCGATCCCTCCACATGACGCAACTGCTAGGGCTTTCGTACACGAATTGGCGTAACCGTAAACATAAGACGTAAACTTAAACTGAAGAACCAATCAGGATATTGCTTCACTAAAAAAAATGGTCTTGCAGTCATAGCGAAAATGATCTACAGACGAGAAATTAGCTAAAATGGATCAATGATTAGCAAACACTTCTAACGCTACGTGCGTGTTGTATCTAATCAATACATGTGACAGAGATAAAATTTTGTCTGAACTATTTGTCTAATTTAGCAAGAAAGTCTCTCTGTAGAGCCCATCCAGATTAAGACCAGTCGCACTTCTTATTAAAAATTAATGACAGGACCACAATTTTTCTGCACGTATTGCTAAAGTGTTGCTGCTATAAATTGTATGTGCCACAGACAACTTTCTAGCAGATATAGAAAATAGCGATATATTTTATCTGTGACATTTTAGAATTCTAGCTGGATCAGCAAAACTTTTTTCTGAGTGATTTAGATTTGTGTACATTGACAACCCTACTTAATTAATTCAAACAAAATTTTGTTTGAATATGGGCGAACAAATGTTTTGATTGTGAAAATTTGATTTTCTGAATCAAAAGTTTGATTCTCCGAAGCAAAAATGAAAAAGATTTGGTTTCAGAGAATTTTTTAGTCCAGGGAATTAAATTTTGGTTCTCACAGCCAAAATATTTGTTTGCCTACATCCAAACTAAATTTCATCTGAGCCAACCAAATCGATTTTTCAATGTATTCTAGAAGAAGATGGAAGTGACGATTTAACGAGGATTCAGATCGAAAAACTAGGATTCCAGTCGAATCCCAGTTATTTCTGCTTATGATCAGATTTACCATCGGTTTTATCCTCTTCCGAAGTACATAAATTTAAAGCAATATCCTGATTGGTTCTTCAGTCTAAATTTACGTCTCATGGTTATGGTTACGCCAATTCGTGTGCGAAGGCCCTTACACTCGCGGGGAATTCCATCATACGGCCGAAACTACTTATATCCTATTAGCTTGATCCGCACGTTATTCCGCCTGCTGATTTTCGGCAAACTGGTCTGAAAGCAGCGCTGTAAATGGTGATTTCATCAGCGTGAACGTTGGAACACGATCGAAACTGATTCGAAAGCAGGGAGTGCTTCGTCGTGGAAAAGCCGAGCGGCGCGTAGTGAGCCGTGTTTCCTATAATTACTCCGTCTAATGTTTATCTAGTAATTTCGCGGTGGCGAGATAGCCGGCGGTAGAGAATATCCGATTAATTGCGAAGCTTTTCATCCGATCCCGCCTTCGCCGTGGAAAAAGGCACAGTCGTCGTCGTCGTTGTGGTTGTTGCCGACGGCGGCGGGGGCAACGTGGCGCTTGAACTCAGCAAGAAGTCGTGGATAAAATTAAAGCTCAAGATATCGCCTCTCGCAACAGCAACGGCGGCTAATGAAGCGATATTGCGCACGCCGGGGAATTTTCTCTCGCCTTCGTGTGACGCGATACATACACCGAACCGGCGTTCCAGCTGCAATGTTGTTGGTTACGCGAAGCGTTTTCCGTGCCGAGATTTTTCTCTCCCGCGAAGAAGTGGTACTTATTGCCCGAAATCGCGGTCGTGATGAAAAATGATACTCGTCGGATACTGTATTTCGTTGTTCTCTTTGTGTCGCGATTATTGCCGGCTGACGCGATGCAAATGCGACGGCTGTGATAAATCTTTGAAATAACGTGAGAAAGTACGTAAGCAAGGTAAACGCGGAGAACGGTACCCTTTGTAATAGAAAAAGCTTTGCATCACGGGTATATTGCAAAATCGATGTCGCAAGAAATTGTTTTTTCTCGCACAATTTGATCCACGCGCCGGCTTAGGACAGGTGCGAATTATGTTGCCCAGGACGAAAACGAATTGGAACGACGAAAGAAATACGCAGGTTAAGAATGATTCGCGAAACGATCTTGCGATGAAATTCGCGGATCGAGTGTCGCCGCTCGGGTAACCTTAGACGAATCGACGAACAACGGAAACGGCTTCCATTTTCTCGCTCGGCCAGATCTGTTTACGTTACAGGCGGGGAGCGAGTTTATTTAATTCTACCCCTCCGACAAATTCCGAGAACGATCGAAACGAGATACTCGTGACGGCTGATCGACTCTCTCTCTCTCTCTCTCTCGAGCACTTCCGCAGGAAGCAAAAATTATGCTTATGTAACGAAGTTTAGTTCTCTCCAAAGAGGTTTCCTAACGATATTGCTATATTGTATAAGCACCAGAAATACATCAATCTTATTACGTGTCTCGGCGATTTCGCGATAGGTAACGAATCGGAAAAAAATTCTTCTCTCTTGACCCTCACTGTATAAATTGTCTCTTGTGCCAATTTCCGTGAGCCAGAGCTCAGAGGAATAAGCATGGAAACGGTTTAACTGTAAAAAATGTTAAGGAAAGTAAGTTTCATTTCTGAAAAAATAAGAAAATAATGAGTCAGTTTGAAAAGAAGCGAGTAAAAAATTAATTTTTTCCAAATAATTTGTATGTTAAAAATTAAATTATCTATTATGCAATTCCTTTAAAACATCAAAAGCATTTACCTTATATTAAAAATCGATAAAGAGCAAAATATAATTTTTGGGAAACAAAAAGATTACGTAGAACCTAAAATTTATTTTAAACTCAGTTTTAGACGTATATTCAAATACAATAAAACTGTTCACAAAAGAATAAATTCTTTGGGTTTTCTCAAATACACATTTAATGAAATAAAATAAAAACATTGCTTGAGTTCAGTTAAACTATATTGCAATATTTCCACATATGTTCTAGTTGGATTCTCAGATTTTCTTGTCAAACAAAAACAAATTTCAGAAATAAAAAACATTTAAATTACGGGGTTTTCTATTGAAAGCAGACTAGTTAGTTAACTTCTTAAGAATAAAATTCAAAAAATAATATTCAATAATATTCAATAATATCCAATTTAAGAAAACACAGTCAGGTATGCTTCTCATCATCAGCTATTTTCTTAGATTCATTTAATAAAAACTCATTTTGTCTTGGTGGAAAACTAAGAATTATGAATGGACAAACGTGAAAAAAAATTGTGAACATTCGATTTCATTACGTAATTTAAAGAAAACATAGACAGGGATATTATATACGGTCATTGTCTATTTTTTTGACAAACCTGATAAAAACAGTTTAAAAATAAAATTACATTCTTTCACTTTGTGAACGCTACGTCGTCATTATTATTTTCTATTTCCATCGCATCTTTTTTTTTGTCTTTAAAGAAGCCAATTATTGAACATAATTTTTCGTGATCAATCAATTTTTCATGTTCAAGATGTTTTAAAGAGTCTTAAGTCTCGAATAAGAAAAAAGTGTGGAACGTGAACTTTATTCAAATTGAGAAAGTGAGATGTTTTGAAGTAAGTGAGGAAACGTGAGTCGCTCCGATGCCTAGAAAATTTGCAGCTGGCTAGTATCCGCATTAATTACTAGCGCAATTCGACTCCGAACTTCGTTCCGAAGTCATTACGCTACACGAACGTCGCGAAACGTATTCACGAAAAGACGTCCTTTCGTCGTAATCTCGCCAGAAAATAGGTCGGCGAGTTAACATTCAAATCGTTCGGATGTACACGGTAATCTGGCAATAACGTGCCCGCGAATTACAAAAGCTGCTACAATCTCGGCGCCACATGCGGAATTAAGCGAGGACTCAATTATCATGATGACGTAATGACGTTGTCCGATCGCAAACAACATCGTGAATTGTCCTTTCGCCGTCGCTTGATTACGATGAATATCTAATCGGAGGACGCGCCGATTTGCGTGCCTTTGCACGAGGAGTAAAATCAACCGTTCTCGAGCAAGTCCTGCGCGTTTCTCGAAGGAATATTTGCCGAATATAGAAACGCCGATGACAAATTCCCGTCTAAACCATATCTATGCGTGTTGCCGCATGATGTCGGTTTACACAAAAGCAAGAAACAGAAATCGGACAGATAGTCCGAAGACAAATACATGTCGGGCATAATCATCTCAATTATATTCGTCAATCGACGAGATAAACAAACAATAATGAGAACGTCGTCAAATTTAATAAAACTAAGTTCACTCCTTATGAAAAAGTTACATGCGCCACATGCTACGACGGGAGATACTCGCGCCCAGGACGAAAAATAAGTTTCATTCAAAGTAAAATACTCATTAAAGTCAAATTAAAGAATACCGCTGTATTTTGCTAATAATTAATTATACCCGTGCAGTTTAAATTGCTAATTAGAAAACCGGTGGTAATTGCTCTCAGGAAACTTGCGGCGGGCGAAAGTACGCGCATCAAGAGGTAATCGATATCTCATTCAAATACCACCCGCTACTAGGACTCGTCGTAAGGTTCGTCGGATGACGTAAATCTCCATAAATCTCACCCTCTACTTTCCTCCCCTATAGATTGAGACATGAACGTGAACGGAATCAAGCGTAACAAACCAGTAAACGCATATTGCATAAGTCAATTATTCCATCGGACGTTGCGTTTCCCTGTAAATTTCGCGCGATTCCGCATGTGTAACATGCAAATCTTGATCTATATTAAATACGCAAATCACGAAGAGTTCGAGGGAGATTTCATTCGTCCGCGGAATCGGATTTCACGCGATCGTGAACACTCGTGGTCGCCGCGTTGTTAAAAATATCCCGCAAACACGTTCGACGTTTCCGAATCTGAAGTACACTTTCGATCGTGGAAATTGAGGAAAAAACGAGACAAAATAAAACGCACCGCAATTGAGAGGTGAATTTCATCACGACGTCGAGCCACGTACACGGTAAAAACATTTTGCATTTGTGTTAAAATCGGTATTTATTAAAATTTTCGTGTAAAATTTTTAACGTGCCCATGTGTTAATTTAACATATTGTGTTTATGTTATCTGAATTTCACGTTGAATCAATATTCACTCATATGAGTGTGTTAAAATAATATATTTTATAATTATTTTATATTTTATCTTCAGTTACACTAATTAGCATATTAATTTTATGTTAATTTTTGACATGATATTTGTTAATTTTCAACATATTCAACTTATATTGAATTAACGCAAAAATTTGTGTGAATCGTTTGGGACATGCGAAATGCGTTAAATTTAACATAATTTTTTACTGTGTATTTTTGAGTTAAAAGAACCTCACACGGCGTAGTGCAGCCGTTCCCGAAATTCACAACCCGAAAGGGTGACGAATATCAAAAAACAACCCCGAACTTTCCGTCACGCGCTATCCTACTGTTCTCCCGTCCTCTCTTTTTCGTGCTCGTTAGCAATCGGTGGTTCGCCCCCTATGAGTGGAAACGTCCATTCATCGAATGCGATTGTCCGCTTCGGGGCTTTCACGGTAACTTCGCAGGGCAAATTCGGCACTCGACTTCGGCGATCTCCCGAGGAATACCGAATGCAACTGAATGCCGTTGCAAAGGACGAAGCGGTGGCGGCGGGCGGAATCGGATTTAAAGTCGATCCTGAACGTAATAAGCCGCGCGAATCAACTGCAGGCCGATCGAAACGGGAACAGGATAGAGCCGAGGAAGGAATCACGAGGGAGAAAAAAGAACGAAAGAAAGCCCCCGTGGCGAAGAGCGGTGCACTCGGAGCGCGCACACCTTCATTGCGAAAGTGCCAATTAGCGAAAGTGTATTGTCCCGCGAAAGGCATTCCGACGACCTCGTTTTCTGGCCCGTCCATTGCGACGAGATTGAGTCGCTTATAACGTCGGCGACTTGCGACACGCGAGTGCCGACGGAGCGTCTCCACATGCACGAGGGAGAGAATTCTGTTTGGCGCGAGAGGGGATCGATCCGCCACATCAAATATCTTTCATACTACAGATGATTATGCGCTCACTCTCTCTCTCATAATCTCGTATAGTCTACAGATCTGTCGCCGTCACATAGCTCGGCTGAAGTGTGCGCGATATTCTTACCGATTTCGCCTCGTGACAAGTGCAAAGGTGACTCAATCTTTTTCAGAGAGGGGCATTTAGGGAGGTTGTAAGACTCAATGTCGTGTTTTCAACGCATTAAGGGAATCACTCATAAATTTAGTATTTATCAAACCGAATTACGTTCCTACATACTTATTTCATTACCTAAACAGTAAACGTTAATTTGAAACGAAATTGAGGTAAATATATATACAGGATGTTTCGTAGTCATGTGGACATGACTTCAGAAATGAATTTACGACACAAAAGTAACACAAAAAGTTCACGTAAGTATTCGTCTTCTTTGACTTTGTTTCCGAGTTGCGGACATTTTCATATTTCATTAATTCTTGTTACAAATTGAGCTAGTGTAGCGTCTTCACACATTTCTGCCTTTAAAGGAAGTACTCAAAGCGATCACATCTTAAAGACAACTTCTAAACTTCTTATCATTGATCTTCTAATGCGCTCGAATACTGCGAATATTGTTTTGATTCGTTGGAAACTTTCTTCAAGATACTAGCAAAGTACATCAATGTTATTTACCGTTGTATTGGAAAGCACAGATTTTAAATAATCCCATATGTAAAAATTTGATAAATTTAGTCTGGTGACTTAACAAATTTAACAAATCTAAAAAGAATAAGTGAAATATGAAAATGTTTGTAACTCGGAAACAAAGTCAGGAAAGACAAGTATTTATATGAACTTTTAGTGTTACTTTTGCGTTGGGAATCTCTTTTTGAAATCATACCCGTGTTATGAAATATTTTGTATATACATAATATTACAAATGCAAAAATATCATTATTTATTTTTCTTATTAATGCTATATTTATGTAACAGTTGATCTAATAGATGTACAAGTAATAGAAAGAGATATATAAGTATATAATAATAGAAAGGGATTAAAAATGTGCATGTGTATACGTATTTCGAGTATTATTGTAAACTATGAAATTTGCATCACTATATTTTCAAAATAAAATGGCCAGTAGTTCTAACTAATTTATAACTAATGTTTATATATTAATTTTTAATATCAAAGTAATTTTTTATCAAAATCTTATTTTTAGTTTAGAAGAGATATTAAAAATAAAAATTCAAAATAGCATGCTAATGTCAAGGAATATATATATATATAAAAAGTGTCAACTTGGATATAAATACCTCAGTTTTCGAATAGTCAATATCTTCCTAATTGCAGGAGCAGTTAGATGATGTTTTAGAGTAATACGTAGTGCAAATTTTTCCCCGAATTCTGATTAAATTCATTTCACCTTACAACCTCTAAATTCCGCTCACGGAGCAGTCCCGACCGTATCGCCGGGAGATCGAGCGATCCGATCGAATCTGTCGCGGGAAGCCGCACAGGAATCCTTTAACAGCCGCGTAATTATTTGGCCGGCCTACTTATCGCCACGCGCCACAACCGCAAGTTATAAATAAAACATATGTGAACGAAGGAGCGAGCTAGCGAGCAAGCGAGCGAGTGATGCACGCCCTCGTGTGCGCGCGTGTCGTGAATTTATGCGATTGCACGCAACGTGTGTGCACGTATGTGCCTTCCGCACGAGCAGGCAGATGTAATTTAAAAAGTGCGCGTACGCGAGTACAGAGGATCTATATTAACAAGCATTACAGTGCCAAAGAGTGAGTAGCGAGCGACGCTCGCTTGACTAAAATTACATATGCAGGCCCAGCCTCTATCATACTCGCCATTTTAACCGCGTTGCAAATTCCATTACAGATTTTCGAGCCGAAATCGCTCCTAGGAGCGCGTCATCAGACACGAATGGAAATATTCCACCACATAATATTTTTGTCGGTAACTACATTTCGTCGAGTAATATCGAGAAGATTCCCTCCCCATTCATTTACCGCGATACGTTTCTTTATTATTTTTATCACGCTTCTTGGATGCGACAGCGACCAATGGGGTTGTGAGAAATCTTGCCCTTCGCGCCGGAGGATATTTCCCCGCAGAGATATACCTTTCTATTTCTTGGACATGTTTCACTCCGCCGCCGGTCAGAGCGGCGAAGTGTCTGGAATTAAAAGCTACGGGGCGGTAATAAAGGAATGACGCGAAATTAGCATAAACATCCCATAGCAAGAAAGTGTTAAAAGTACTCTGAATACTAAATTGAGTTCCGCTGCAAGTGACAGCGAGTGCCTAATCTTTAATGGAATATCTTATACGCCGTAGTTTAATTACACTTTTAGTGCCCGCAGATGCATGCGCGATGCAATTAGGCATATAACGGAGGAACAAAAAGAAAGGACACTCCTTGTTTTACATAGTTCTTTGTCGCGCGCGCGCTATTGCGCTCCAGTCCCGTCGTGTGCGTTCATTTTTAAATTAAAAATTCAATCGAGTGCTCCTCTGTGTGTGTTTGCGATACGCCAGGTTATTTCGATTCAATTTCCGACGAATCGTTACAAACACCGTTACGAGGAGTTGATGTTCTCTCGAACTCCCTGTTGAAAATTACTCAAATTAGTAAACTGAAAGGCACGCTTGTATCACGATTGTTTATTTGTACAGAAGCGCGCCTGAACGCGTATTTCGCAGATTATGTCAAACACACAGTCGTCGCTTCCGATTCTATCTAAATATCAAAAACAAACTGGCCGGATATATATCGATTCACTGAGTACACATCCATTTGGCGATGTCGCGAGTGGAATATGAATATGTGAGTTATGTAACTCGAGAAAGAGAGAGAGAGAGAGAGAGAGAGGAAGATACGCACTTACACGACAACGATGCCTGCATGTGTCTTTCACTTTCGTGTTCATCGTCCGCGATGTGTACTGTATTATATCGTCCGGAAATGGGACCGCACGTGTTTTCGATAATACAGGAAGTGAAACGAATTTTTAGAGTGTACCCCAATCGAAAGCAACGTCAACGAGGAATTGTTACCTCGCAAAAAATCCTACGTCGAATTGCTCGCGCCGATAAAAAGCCGTCGTATATTCGCTCGTTGGCACGGTGGATTCGACATCAAGTACACTTAAGTCGACTTAAATAACATTCGCGAATCAATTAACCACCCCGTCGCACGAGAAAACGACAATGAATAGCACAAAACTGCGACGACGGCAACTACGTTGAAAGGAGCACGTCGAGCGAGTGTTCGCGCTTAATTTTGGGATTAAAAGTCACGAACGTGCAATAATCTGGTGAATCGAGCGACGCGCGTCGTCATTGTTGTGCGCGAGACTTAAAATCTGCCCGACTTTTTCATCGTCTGCCACTCAGCGCTTTCATATTTACGTTGCTACGGACAATGAGCACGCAGCCACTCAGATTGAAGCTGGATTAATTACGGAATCAATCTGACCCTCCGCGTCGTCAGTTCTCGACGACGCTTTCCAATTTGTTACCTCCTCGTTTGTCCGCCTCATTATCCGTCCGCCGGCAATGCCGCTCTTTCACGACTTCTTGCTTCACGACCTGATCACTGCCGCCGTGTGTTCGTGTTTGCGCCCGCGCGTGCGAAGCACTGATATTACTTTTGATCAAAGACCTCGCGCGTATTGCATGAAAAGCTACTTTGTACACGAGATATACGCAAGAAATCGTATACTCCGTTACCTTATTTTTCATTTCACGTTTCCTCCTGGCCTTCTTGGTTTATTTGCAAGTTCAACTTAAATTATACTTCGATGTAATATCTGCACGGGAAGAATTTTGTAGTAAAAATTATTATATAATTCTATAGCCAACCAAGATGTCGGTATTCTGGCTCAATTGATTATCCCTCCTTTTTCATATATGCTGTTTACATTTTAGGAATTGAAGAGTCTACCATTAAACAACTGATAATTTGCCTTGGGAAGATAAACTTAACTAACAGTTTATTCGTGTACTATTAGAAAACATGGTGTACTGAAAAATTGTGAAAAGAATTTATACGAAAATAAGCTATATAATATTCTCCCCGTGTATTGATCGTCCCGACAATGACATTTAATTTTGGAGTAAGTTACACAATAACGTGTACTCTGGAGAATTCCTCGAGCTACGTTCATCGAACTTGCTAAGTAGAAGGTAAAGGAGGGACAGAAATATGGTAATTCTTGGAAAGCAAACCTCGTTACGAATTTGTTATTCAAAAATGTCCCGATGGAAAAGCCGTGTTTCGACGTTGAAAAATCGTCAATCAAATCTGTCGAGCGACCGGAGTCTTGTCGAGCGGATTTCGCGCGTAGAAACGTACGACACGGCGACCCTACCGAGAATCGTACAACGAGATCGAACAACAACTTTTAACAAGATCCTAGCGGTTGACAAGATTAATAACACCCACCAGAAATTGTCTATTCATTAAAGCACGATATAAAGATGGAGCGAATCCGCGCCATCTAATTAGTGGAACATCTGCGTCCTAAAGTCAAGTGTGCCGCGAGCAAAAGATTTCCGCGATGCGCCTCTGAAACAGCTCGCAGCGTTTTGTATTATACGACACAATTCGCAGTCTCCGACGAGTAGTACGTCGAAAGCGAATTGGATCTCGGAGGTGATAAAGTTCAGGAAATATTTGCCTCGTCGAATTGAACAGAATTATCCGAGCCGGATTATTTACACAGAAAGAGATACCGCTGGAAACTGAGTCAATTATCCTTCCCCGCGATACTTCCAATACTCGTTACTGAAATTGATCGCAAACATTTTTTGCCGCTCTTTTCCCTCTTTTCAATCATGAAATGTCATGTCGGGAACATTCGCGGTGGAAATGTCGTATTTATGGGAAACAAACAATCGAAAAAATTCAAAGTAGTAACTAGACCAATCGAAGAGAAAAACAAACAATCAGACATGAAATTTTGTTTAATCATGAAAATTGCCGCTTTGCAGATCGATACTCGTATCATTTGGAAAATCGCAAGTGGAACATTTCGGACAGTTCCGGCAGTGGCGTTATATCCCTGCGGTTAAAGTGAGCGTGTTGAGCAACTTGGGTTCGATGCAATTAATCTTGGTCGCAACAACCGGTCTACGTAAAAGTCGCCCCACGTTTCATTAATTATGCGACAAACTTGGCGTTATTCGCTCGTCAATGTTGAATCGCCTTCATCGATAATACGTGCTGCGCTTCGCGAATATTCCGAGGATTCGGATGATGATTCAGAAATGGCACGCACCGCCCTTCCTAGGATTTGTTTAAAACATTATGCCTTTGTCTGTCTTTCGAGTGTGTCTGCGACAAGCGTCGAAATCTCTTCCGCACGTACTCAAACCTCCACGATGCGACATTTCATATCCGAGTGAATATAAATTCGCATCTGAAAGTAACCGACTCACTCGCGCTTCGTGCTCAATTTAAATACAATCCTGTCACCGATGAAATTCAGAACGAGTGAATTTAAGATTGAAGAAGCAGCAGTGCGAAGAAAACGTTACATCTGCAACGCTTCGCGCTTCGACGGATATTTAATTTTCGATCATTTCCTCTTCTACGGAACGCGACGACGACGCTGCGCGATCGATGCGCGAGGATTTATCTTGGCACCAAAAATAAACAGCCGGTAATGATCGAGCAGTTTGCTCCCTCAGACTGATTAAGGAATGTTCCGCGAATCAACGAGACGGACTTCGCTCCATCTATCTCGTCCGTATACACAGAAAAAAGTTTTAAATCAATGATAGATATTCTCATATATAAGCAAGAATATTATAATATTCTTAGAAGATTTTTAGTCTGTGGAATTGAGTGCAAGTAATACTTGCATCAATACAAATTCAATTGAATCGAGACTAAAAATCTTCTTTCTTCTAAGAAGATTGTAATATTCTTGCTTATATATGAAAATATCTATCATTGATTTAAAATTAATGTTTTTCTGTACATAAATTAAAAGCAGTGCCAGGAGAATAAAAGGTTGGGGCAATAAGCGTCATCATTTTCCGAAATAATGCTGTCATAATATTACGAGAGCAGGTTATCCAATGTGTTCCGACGATGATTGCCATATCGAAAAATTCGTGCGGTCGAATCGCGCGCATTGTAAACATTTGCGACATTTAATCGTCCCTCGCCCGTTAAATTATCATGCCTTTCAAGCGCAATTTATTAAATGCTTGCCATGTCGTGTTATTAACTCCGGTAAAACATTTAATAAATATTCGCAACTTACGTCCGCGACTACGAAATGAAATGACGATTAAATTTCGGAGAGTAAATGAGTTTAGCAGGCAACGAAAGAAAGATCTTACGTGACCTTACTGTGCGCGAATTTTTCCAAACTAAACGAACATGGGCAGTTTTAATTGTGCTTGGAATGGAAATTTTTTTTTAATTTTCACAAATATTTATACGCACGAAGAAAACCGAGTCATTTTTATTTTATGCAGAAATCCGAAATGTAATATGAAGAGATAATCAATCAACGTTTCGTCGCACGTCTTTTCCCATAAGAGAACCGGACGTCCCGTCTGTTTTGCCAATGGAGTAATTAGTTAATCGTTTTTCATTCCTTCTTCTTCCACGAAGCTCCACGAAGTTATGACTCTTTTCGGGAGCGAGCTCCTTTATAATTGGCACTGTCACGAGATTAAGTCGTCGTAATATAGCGATCGTGATTGGGCCGTCGTCAAGGGACGAGTCATTGTATCCGTCTCATCGGGACAAACCCAATCGTTACGTCCATCGGACTAATTGATTTCGACCGGGCGAACCCTTCTAATCCCTTTCCGTGTTTTATTATAGTCGCCCTGCCATAAGCATCTTTGATCGATTTATTGGCCCGATCTTAACACGTAGCCGGACTTTTATTCTGATCTAGAATAACGTTAAGCTGACAGTACAGAGTAATACGATCCGTTTGGTATATAAAGGCCGCGTAATATAAACTGGGGACAAAAAAAGAGAAATAGTTGAAAGGTGCGATGCGACGGAGAAAAGTGGCGGAAAACAGAAGTCGTTTAAGTACTAAATTAGACTCTGAAATAGCAATAACGAGCTGCATTAAGACGGATAGATATACAACCGCAATCGCGGCGCGGAAATATCTCACGGAGGCATTTTCAGTCATACTGTCGGAGATATTAGCCACTTGTTGTGACGGATGAGAGTAGTTCCCGAAACAAATACGTAAGAATTCCCTCGTTATTCCTCTCCCCGCCATTAATCGTCGTAATCTGCGTATATTTATAGCGGAGATTCCCATGTCTGCTCGCGGTGGGTGGTAGGGATAACCGCGCGCGAGATGATCGTTCCGGAAATTGCTCGGCAGAAGATCTCGAAAGAGCTAGGAAACTGAGAGAACGCGGTTGCGTAATTCAATCGACGCCAGTTGGATAAGCGAGTTACCCGCCGTCCGCTAATGTGGCACCGAGGCGACGAGAGAGATGCCTGCGTGCAACGACGAGGACGACAGGATGCGCGCACCTAACAACGGGGTAAAAATACACGGAAGTGCGCCAGCACAGCCGCGGATAAACGCGTCTCAAGATGGCGTCCACGCGCACGTGCGACAAATTTGAAGCAACCGTCGCACAGCCGTCCTCTCCGTCTCTCGGCGAGTGAGCGTCGAAGAACGATGTACTGACAAGCCTAATTAACGGAAAGGAGATCGCTTTATCCGCTAATCAAGATTCATTTCCACCCCGACGCGAGGGCGAAGTAAGTGGAAAAAAACGAGACGATCCCGAGGACCGTTACCTACAGGATTTCGTCAGCCGTCTCTCGCCAATCCAGCCTTAATCTCTAACCTACGATATCAAACGGAATAGTATGCGTGTGTGTGTGCGTGTGCCACGCGGTGTGAGACGAAGTAATAAATGTTGCTCTAATAAAGACGATTTATGTCTAGCAGATATAGAGCCGCGGGGGAGGGAGAGAGAAGGTATCGGTTTCATCGCGCGAAGAGCGACGTGGGGATAATGAAAGAACAAGAGCGTCGTTTCCGTGAAGAAGACGACGGGCGCAATAATCGATAAGCGGATAGCTTCGCGCGAGATCACGCGCGCCGATGGACGAGGATGATGCCGCGACGCGTCAAAGATGCAGCCGTCCGGATATACCTCGAGTCTCCTCCCCGGAATATCTCCGGCTGGACACCGGGAGCGCCCGGTCGCAGGAGTCGGGCGCCATGACCTCGCGAGATCTTGCTGAGTCGAGCGCGACACCGAGGTGACACCGAGGTCTCTCAGCCCGCACGCTCCTCCGTTCGCGCGATCCGGCAGCCACTGAGGCCGAGGAGGAGCGCTCACGTGCACTGCTTCTTCTTCTGCCTCTTCGTCTTCTCCTGCCTCGTGCGATACGAGTCGCGTGCGCGGCGGATCGCGCGCGTCCGCCTGCCGACGTCGACCGGCGATCGAGGGGTGGCGCGAGGAGCTGAAGCACGAGGTCGGGCGCCGGTGGTGCTCGCGAAACGCTCGCTCGCATCTCAACCGCGCGGCGGCTCGGAGGCGACTGGCATCCCGAGGGCTTCCGCGCCTCCTCCTGGTCGCTTCGATGGCTGGTTGCATGACAACCCGCCTGACTCTCTCGCATGCGGCGCAGACGCCCCAAAACAATCGCCCGCAGCGGTGTGTGCGCTCGCCCCCCTCGCCGCGCCCTTCTCTATTTCTTCCCGTCCTTTCCCGTCTTTCGGAGTCAATCAACGGATTATCGGTGGCTCGCGATTACGATCTGACGCAAGACTGCCGTTAAAACGCCCGGCCGGTTTTGCAGATGTCGTGCTTTGTCATGTGCAACGCGCAATTAAAACGAGAGTTTTCCGCCGCCCGGCCTTCGAAGGGACGAAGCGTGTGCTCTTGAGAAAGTGGTGTTAAAAGGATGATATTGATCAGACGTTAAGATATCGCTCGGGGTACTTAAGAAGTGGTTAGCGACACCAGGAACGGCGGAAAATTTACGCAAGTGGGACATTATCGCGATCGTATAACATGTTATCGTATAACGCGCGAAGAGGGAGCGCCGTTGTATAAAGTATGTGTTGACGTCTGACGAGTATAATAACGATAAAAATTCTAATTAGGACAACAATAACGGACATCTTAATATTTCCCTCTGCCCATCACCACGAGCCGTGTCAATGTATCCGCGCGATTTCGCCCGACGTCTTACGGTAACTTCTCGCAGTTGGCGAAGATTGCAGGTGGCATTAACTAAATCGAATTTTCCTACGTAAACTTGAAGAACGAGATGACTTGTTTACGTTAGACGGAAGAGTGTTTGCATTGGGCAACCACTTATGCTTCTAATAAAGATTTGCCTAACAAAATTGCGCGCGCCGCGCCGTTCTTCATCGCGCGTCGTGTTCCACGAGGCTTTTGACACGCACACTGCGCTTTCTCGAGCGCGACACCGCCCATTTTTCGCGCTCTTCCAGTCGCCGCAGCATCTCCGTGACACCCGCGAACTCATCTCTCGCGCACGACTTTCCCGAAGTGTAATGAACTCCTTTTGCATATTCACTGCGACACAATAACAGTAATATCTTCCTTAAGAGGATGCCATAGTTGAAAACTTTACCGACAAAATATTGATTCTTTTCCGCAAAGTTTACATCCTATTGGCTGCACAGAATTATAAATATAATTAACACGATAAAAGTACGGGCGAAAATGAATCGAAGCGTTGGTCAGTATGTGGCGAAAATGATTAAGATCTCAAAGTGACATCTTTACCCAGACAACACAACTAAAATCGAGACATGAAACGTCTTTAAGACATTTTAAGAACGTTTTCAAGACGCCTTTCAGACGTCTTGTGTCTTGATTTTAGATGTTAACGCGTTGTCTGGGTAGCTGTCAATGTAAATATTTATCCAATACAGAAATATTGCAGCTTCTACGTACCGAATATGTCGATATTTCAATCAGGAAAATTTCATAGAACATTTTTATATCTTTTTAATGAAATTTAAAGGCCTAGAGAGATACGAAAATTTTGCAGAAAAATGTTTATATATCTTGGTTAGATTTTCTGTTAGACATAGTGAAACAAAGTAGCGCACAATTAGATCGCTTTCACATTTAGATCGCATTTACATTTACATTAAAATTTATATGTACGAAAAATATAAAAAGAATAGTAATATGATCGTGTCCTTGTTTATGTAACATGTAACATTTTGAGAATCATCTCCACGTTATCAACGCTTATTAAGTTCGCCGTCGACTTTGGCATTCTTTTAAACAACTCCATTCATCCAGAAGAACAACCAACGACGAGCGTGGCGAGCGCCTTTAAAGAATGGCGAATTGTAGTAAATGCAAACTTTTCCGAATAAATTCGAAACGAAAGTTAATCGCAGCGCGATGTATCTCACGTTTCTGCCGTTTCCGTTTAAAGAACTTAGCCTGGCATTCTCCGAGTCAAATAAGGCGATTAAAAGAGGTATCTCCGCGGTATAAACGGTTGTTCGCAAACTCGCATCGAAATTCCTTTTCATTCCGAATTCAGAGAGCAACCTCGTTTTCTTTCGCATTGATGTAGAACCGTTCAACGATACAATCGATATGCGGGTCGCAGCGCGCAGCATGCGGCAGGAAATCGCGGCGATTGCTTAAATTTCAGCCTGCTTCACCGAATCGACGGCTACGACTTATCGAAGTATAAACGCACAGCCCTTCAACCTTTGTCCTTCTTAGCACGTACCTTAAGCTCGCGTCCAACGAAGCCGAAGTTCCATGTTTCTATTTGTCTCTGGTCCAAGGGGAGAGTCCACCGTTTCACCGAGCTTCTTCCCCCTCTGATATTCTCTCCCTATCGCAACCTTTGGAAGTTCTTTTCGAACTTTCCACCGTAATTCCCCCGGATCCCATCGAATCCCGCTGACCCTTTGTCGCACTCGCTGATACCGCGCGAACGCAGCCGTTGGGCCCAATCGAGGGTTGCTATCAATCAATTGTTAAATGTAAAGACAAACGGTAAGAAAAATCGTTTCGAATGTTTCGAGGGAGCCCATGATCTTATATGTGCATGCGCATGTGTGTGTGTGTGGTGTAAGAGGTTTAGGAGGATTCTATTTGCCCTTCTGCGCGTTGAAGGGCCGACGTTGTCGGAGAGCACGCAATTATGATCCCTCGCGCGGACGCGAAGAACGTGTATACATATTTATATTAAGGTGTGTCACGCTTCGAAAGCGCACGAGGCTTCGTTGACCTTTAGCAATATTTAATGCACTATATACAGCGCAATCCCCCCCCTCCCCCTCCTCGTCACTCTCTCTCTTTCTCTCTCTTTCTCTTTTCTCGCTCTCTAACTTGCTTTTTTGTCGAAAACCGAGATTTTTAGGAAGACTTTTAAATATAGCGTTTAAATATATTCAAGTTTTGGAATAGTCTGCCCGTGAGACTACGTAATGCTCGCGCAATTAAGGATTTTAAATCCAACTTCTATGATTTGCTCCATTGTGATATTTGACCGACCAGGTCGTATTGTTTAATTATTCTGGCATTGGTGAATAAACATATATTTATATTTATTTTCTAGTTTATATTTGAAGTTTTCAAACAAGCTGTGGGCTCTCTCCATCATTCTGTCAATTTCTCGAATATCGTCATAATTTAAAAAAAACAAAAGAATGTCACCAAATTAATTCTCATAGATAGTTAAAGTTATATTGGAAAGTAGTGTTTTTATGATACATATTCATATCGACTATTTCAGAAATGCATATATTTCAAGAAAATTCCTCGTAAATTAGCATAATTTAAAATAAAATTAGAGAATATAATTAACTAACTTAACTAACTAAATAACTAAATTAATGTACACAGATAGCTTAAGTTGTGTTGGGGATAATATTTCTGTAATATATATATTTGTTAATTATTTAATATTTCAAGAAATGTTTGAATGTATGCACTTCAAAATATGTAACTATACAGTCCATGGCCGTATTATTAGACGCATTTTGATTCTTTAATAGAATACAAGTTAGGAGAAAAAGAAAAGCTACTAATTTTGTTTATTCGATTAGAATAATTTTCGGTCTCAAACTTTTACTTTTGCAACCTTCTGAGGTGTCATATCACCTGTTTTACCCATAATTTTTGTAAACAATATTAATATTTTTCAAAAATTTATCACAGAAATTTATTTTTCTGTTAGTAAGCAAGGAATGTGAAATTTCAAGTCACAAATAAGCTAAAATAAAACTAAATTTCAATTGACACGCATTCAAAACACGTCTATTCCCGTTTAGTATCAACAATGCAAGTAGCATGGATTCATATTTGTTTAAGGTCATTGCAATAGCCAAGTGAAATGACGTTATAAGAAATATCTTTTATAGAATAATGGATCCTTAATATAATTTAATCGATAGATGAGCCGTATTTATAAAGCTGGTCCTCGGAAGTCAATAAAATGTAAAATATTAAAGTGCGTCTAATAATATGACCAGGGACTATATTTTGAATTTTGTACAAGATTGAATATTGTACATATTGTACATGCGCTTGAGAGAATTTTGTTTTAAATAGCGCAAAATAAATAATTCTCTCCCTCTTTCTCTGTCTCCCTCTCTCTCTCTCTCTCTTTCTGTCTTGTATTTATCCGAGAGATAAAGACAAGAGGAATTAAATATCGAAGAAGATGCGATCCTTCGGCTGATATCGCTAACGACCTGGTCACCGGCGATAACCACTGACGATAACGGCGGCACGAGAAGCGGGATTATTGCTTCTCTCGCGGTGAAAAGGAAACTCGAAAGCTCTCTACAGCCGCGCTTATGCCGTCCAAAGCGTAGCTTAATGTTCGGCTAATGGGAATCCTAACGCTGTGCGCGGTTTGCATGACTTTTAAAGTTCAGAGTATCGCCGAGCGCATAGAGCGGTTCCGCATCGAACTCAACTGTTTCATTATTCCCGTGAAAATTACTTTTCCTTAGTTCACCGTGAAATTCACCCGTGATACGGGAAACACGGGAGAAAGAGCGCGCGAGCTTAAAGGCGGACGGCAGTTTCGCGTACCGCGGTGGGAGCGCTCGGAGCGTCGGAGGTGCGTGCAATCAGTAGTTTCCGGCCGGCGGTCTGCGAAAATAAACCAAGAGTCGTGTTCTGACCGCGTCGCACTCAACGCTAAATGCGCTATTGGATTGCGGGCCTGAACCCATTAAATAGAACTTTCGTTGTCGCGCTCGAGGTTACGGTCAGTCGCGAAACGCGATTGACGTGTGCGACGAACTTTCTAATTATAAGTAGTCACACCGTCTCAATCCCTTGACTAAACATAGCGTTCCATGTATATTCGTGTGATAATAGATTGATTTTTGCAGAGATTTTTATCATCTCGCTATTCTCATCTCTCGCAGGTATACACTTTCTTAGTCCTTGCTGTGTCGCATTGAGAGACACCGACGGTGTCATCAGCTTAAGACGTAACTCAATGAGTGGCACAATTTCTGCTTCGAACCTGGTCAAGACTGGAGACCCTCCAGATGCACTTTAATATCCCGATAACAAAGGCGATTTAAATCGGCCGGTACCGTGGGGAATTGTCGCACATAAAGATTGAAATAGCCAATCGCGCGGACACGATGAGCCAATAGCGTATTCAAACAACGTTGTAAATGATGGGGACGTGATGCAACGCGACGATACCTTGTACATGTAACACTTGAGTGAAGTTTTAAATATCAGTTACCACGTTTTACAAGTTTCGCCGACGTTATCGTTAACCCACTACTGCAGCATTTGTTCGCATGTCGTCATATCAATTTCTCGTTAAACCCTGTTAATATGCTGTATTAATGTGTCGTTGTATTAAATCGTCGTTAACCACAAAATTTCCGCTAATCGTGCAATTTCGCTCCGTTCTACCGACATACATTATTCGAAGCCAGCATAACGAGCAAAACAAACATACCTCTTCTTATTTCTTTGACAATGTCCGAAATTGACGGGATTTGTTATTAGAGGCTTCTTGTTATTAGCACTATTCGAAGCTTCAAAACTTCGATATAATTCGATATTTGACGAGAAAGTTCGAAGATTCGAAGTTGAATTATTCGAAGCTTTGAACGCTATTCGAAAATTCGAAATATCGAAGCTGTTAATAGAACTAATTTTGGAGAGTATACAAAATTCTGTGCAATTAAAGAGTATCAATTTAATTCAAGTAACATGAAGACGTCATAAAACGTCGTAAAGATATCTTTTAGATAGTAAGACATCTAAAGGACGTCTTTAAGATGTCTTTTAGACATATGTGTTATTTAGGTAACTTTAGTTCAATTTTGAGATTTGTATTTGTCTACTTTAAAATAAAGTGAATGAAGAAAGCATAAATAGTAAACAAGAAATTTTATTATTATTATAACTTTTTTTTTTAATAAATGCAAATTTTGCCATGATATGTAACAGTATAACGCAATACAAGAAAAAATTACATTCCTTAAAACAAAATTATTAATGATTAAATTATTAATTATTAATTTCTTTAAAATAATAAATACTATTTATTATGCCTACAGAACAAACACACGTATTTTTTAATTCTTGAAGTTTCAAATATTCGAATGTTGGAATGTTCACTGGAATTTCCACACTTCGAAATTTTATTATTCGAATATAATATGTCGAAAGTTCAGAAATACAAAATTTCGGAGCTTGGAAAAGCCAAGGCTTCGAATATCATTTCTATCCCTACTATATACCGTAACAATGTAAAGAAAACAAGGAACCCGAAACTCTTGACAATCTGCAACATAATGCGTTTGCTAAAATAGTCGCCGAGTGTTTTGAATCAGTCAAGCCGAGAATTAAAAATGACAAAATAACGACAAGAACTTCGCCGGATGTTTTAATTTTTGCGGAAATTTTATAACGCGAACGGACCGTCGGAGGTTACCTCATTGTTACTGGTGGGTTACGAGTGGGACGTTGCAATCAGCGGCTTTAATAAACGCATTTCAATAATAGCGAAAATCATTTTAATGAGAGTACCCGCGCAGAGCGCGGACACTTCATTAAATTCTTAGAACAGCGGAAAATACAATTATAGACGCGCGGTATTTCAAGCGAGAAACACATTTCCTTAATATGAATCGTAGGACATATTTTATATTCCGGCTTCCATTATGACATAATAACCGACGTGTAAGAATGGATCCGATTTTGCGTAGCCTTTTAAAATCGCGAACGAGAATTCGACGGGAATCGATAATTAATTTAACGAGGGCGGAGTCTCCCGATATAGCGATCAATCTGCGATACGATACTTTGGCGGATATCCGCCTTTTATATCGAAATGCAATTGAAATAGTTGGCGATTTTTTAAATTTTTGATATCAGAGGTCTTTGTAACTGATACCTTAATTAGCTTTATTACTCGCGTTCTTTTTTCCTTTTCATAATTTTTGTATATGATTTATTCTATATGATTTACGATAGTTCACGTGGCATGTGTTATCCACGCGAAAAAGGTCCGTATGTAAACTTTAAGAAAAATAGCAACCTAAGTACGATCCCCGTAGACTTAATCTTCAGGTCTATGATACAACTCCGCACGTGACTCTTGATAAGCTTGCTGAGCTTCCGTGCAGTCGGTAAGGTAGGAAAGAAAGCTTCGATCATGATATGGGACTCATATCATGAGGAAAAAAGCTCATGAGGCATCTACCTTACCAACGGAGACAAGCATTGTCGAGGAGTATCGTCGTACGTTCCAAAAATTGAAGGAGCTTTCCCATAACAGCCCGCGCACTTCCGGCCGATGATAAACGACGAATTATCATCGCGTACGCGATAATAACCATCACAATCACAATCCGCGTCAATGAAAAATTCAGATTGCACAAAATCGGCCATTTCCTCGACAAATCGCAAATTTCTTCGGGAATACATTTAAAATGACTAGTAGGGGGGAGGGGGGCAGGCAGGACCGTAACGAAAGAAAAGATTTCATTTTCGATAAGATGTGTTTATCAATGAATATATGGTATAGTAGAACGATCGATATTAATGTGGTTTGCTTTTTTTATCAATGACTTTATCGCAGCCGCGTCTTCGGGGTTACTTGCGTGCGTGCAGAACACGCACTTGGAAATGCCCTATAGGGCACGCATAAGAAGTTGAATGTAAACTAAATATAAAATTGACACAAGTTAGCTGATATATAAAAAACGAACGGTCAAAGGTACTCTGGAGGCCACAGTAAAGTAAATAAACATTTTTTTAATAAAACGGAATTCTCTCTCTCTCTCTCTCTCTCTCTCTTATCTGCTGCTGGTCAAATTCGATTCTCGAGGTCGCAGGTTCACGATATTACGCCCGGGCCATACGGTGATAATAATTCCGTTCACGGCTGCGGAGGCCACTTCTCCGATAATATCTTTGTGTATCTAATATTGTACATCTAATATGTAAGATACGTAGTCGAACGGCTTTATATGGTGCACGTTATATAAGAAGCATGCTCAATTTATACGGTTCATCATCCGCGGCGTAATCGACAAGGCACCTGATCGGAAGGTAGCTCGCGTAAGTAATGTTATTGAGCGAGGTGTCGGATTTAGAAATTGTATAGGGGGAATTGCGTTACTCGACAGAATGAACACACAACGCTCGATAAGGGAGGCGATAATTATTATTAATTATGGGGACGCCGCTCTTCTTCTTTCTCCCTCCGCGTTAAACCTTAAAAGCACCCCCGAAGTGTGCTAGATCGCGTCGTTTTCCACGAATCGGATTCTATCAGATATTAAATCCGTTTTCGATCGGTGTGTTGAAACGCAAAATTGGACCATCCACTTCCCAATCCGTCTATTGCGCACTCTTTAGTCTCGCCGTTGCCGAGTTTTTTCGCGAAAACAACAGTTTGCGCGCGGTTCTCTCTCTTTCTCTCTCTCTCTTTCTCACTCTCTATTTGTTCATTCTTTAATCTGTTTACGTAGCGTGTTATTCCCACGCCAACTGCATTGGAACGTATGCTCTACGCTACATCTTTAATGTAATTGCGTGTCACTGGATTGACCCCAATACTGCGAAAACCGGCCGGCTAGGAGAATACGAATTTATCGGAGCGTGGATTGAATTCGATCCCGATTTCAAAAGCCTAAATCAAAATGGGGTGACAATCTGCGTTAACGATGTTGTGCGGAATAAAAGGACGGATTTGAAAATAGGGGAGCCGTACTTTCCATGAACTTCTGGCATTTCTGTTCGCGAGAATAACGAGAAATTGGAGGATGCTTGCGAGGTCGCGCTCAGATATTTGCCTCTTGCCTCGCCTCGGGAGCTCAACTACTTTTTTAATATGGACCAATCTGTATTTCGAGCTAAGAAATAGGTTGCTTGCGAACAAAGGCGGATTTAGCGAGCATCCCCTTCGCATTTTAGATACCTTGGGTATCCCTTTACACGGGGAGAGAACGCGATTAATTACGGCAAGGATAAGTGTTTGCGTGTTGTGCTGCACGATGTTTACGTCGCGAGGTAGCAGTATTTATATCCGGATTTCTTTAGAATATCCAAGATCTCCTCCTTCAGAGTGGATATCTCGTGAGCTAAACAATTCGCTTGTTTTCTTACACTCTAGCCGGAGATACGTAATCGTTAGTGACGTTGATTCGATTACTTACGTGTAGCACAGAATTAAAGTAACAGAAGTACGAAAGGTGCACCACTTACCTGAAACAAGAAAATTACAAAATATCTTGAAAATATCGTCTATTATGAGACCGCAAAAGATAACGATAACGAAGATCAATTTATAACTTTATTTTGAAAATGATTACAGAAAAAAGTGCTAGGTTCAAGTAAATAATTATTTTAATATTTCTTAACAAATTCTTACTTGGATTAAGTAAATTTTATTTAGATCAAATAAATATTTTACTTGGATCGAATAAATATTATTTGATCCGAGTAAAAATTTACTAAAGAATATTTGAGTAATTATTTACTTGAATGTAGCACTTTTTCCCTGTGCAATTTATAAATTGACTTCTACCTTTTTTCGTAATTAAAGATCTCTTTTTCGTGAGTTATGCTTCTAAAAGATTTCAAATGGATGGAAGCCTAAAAAAGTGTACAACGCGCAAATGGGGCAACTTTCAGGCTCGAAATAGATTTTAGGGTAATCACCGTCCAATGTATTTTCAATTCCGCCAATGTGACGCTCACGTTGCAAGCTGAATGCATAAGTGATTTTTGCATCGAGTTAATGAGCCGCCTCAAATTTAATTTCGTCGACTATTTCGGATGGCCGCAAGCTCGGCCGAGCTATTTTGGGGTGGATTGCCGGCTGGATATTAGCATAATCATTACTACAGAGATAAAGAGGAAGCCACAGAAATTGCAAGTACAGAATACCCTGCACGAAGAGAAAAGAAATCTCGCCACGACTTAACGACGAAGGCACTCTAAAGTTTTTCGAACCTCGTCGTTGCCTGAAAGCGCAAAGTAATGATCTCTCCGCGGTCAGAAGGAAACCGCCTTTCCTGTCCCAGTTTCTGAAATGTTTTTAGGATGCTCGCCAAACGATACCTCAAGATTTTTCTCCCAAAGACGGAATTACAACGCGAAAGATAAAATGGCAGGCGCCGGGGCGAAAAGACATACAGCCTCATGTCTGAATAAATACAACTCTTGCGCGCAAGAGTTAAAATCTCCCGAAATTGCTCCGGCCTCACGACGGCCACCGACGGGTTCAAATTGCCGCACGAGGAATTACAGAACTTGCGGCTCCGTGTAACAGTACCTAATGCAAATATGAACGAGAATAGCCGCGCATTTGTTTTAATAACGCGCGTGATAATGACGGAGTCGCGAAATTCGCCGGCGCAATCTTCTCTCGAAATGGACGGGCATTCATTTTCGGGCGAAATATTGCTATAAATTCGCGTAACAGCTAACAGATGCTATAAAACTCGCCACCGAAAGATTTACGATGTCACGCTCTGATTCCCCCCTCCCCCCATTGCTAAATGAACGAGTATCGTGGTAAAAAGTCCGTCGATATTTTTATTCTTTTACGGATTAAGATTGAGCTGTTTCCTGCAGAATTTTGACATCTTCGTCTCGGATGATACGAATATCGACGAGTACCATCGCCAGTGAGCAACAGACGTGAAAATACGTAGCGCGGGATCGTGCGGCGATATTTATGTTAAATTTTTCCTCCCTTCACGTGCCGAACGGCACAAAGCGCGCTTGATGGTTTTATTTTTCGACACATTCTAACGATCAGTATTGATTTTCGATGAAATGACCGTGTGCGCGCGCTCCCGACAATGTCGGTCGATAATCGAATGTTTGTTCTTTGTAAAGTCATTCACGATGCACTCGTGATGAGACAAAGCGGTTTAGCACATGCACAACGATGAAAAAAGCCGGTAATGATATTATTAATCCCCGGCAACTTCTTTTATCAGTTTTATTTAAAAACACGTGTCAAACCACTCGCCCATTTTATCCGCGACGAAACGACGTGCGCGCACGCTGATAAAACCTAAACCGCGAACTGCGTAATGTGCAGCATTATACGTGCGATGCGTAGGACATTCTCCATTTAGTGACTTCTACACTGAGTAAAAAAGACTTGAAAATTCATTTCACAGAAATAACTGTTTGTTTAAATACGGTGAAATAAAATTGTATTCTTAGCGAATAAACCAATTAATGAGAAAACTTAGGTATATTTCGTAAAAATGTATATTTCGTCACCGCAGTCAAATTTTTTTCTAATTAATAAACATCGAAGAAAATGTCACAAGAAGCATTTACTTCGCAAAATTTCAATTTCTTTTTCTCAGTATGCACTGAGAAATCTATTTAACATACTCAAACAAAATTCTTGTTTAGATATGGGCAAATAAATGTTTTGGCTATGAGAACGAAAGTTTGCTTTTCCGAATCAAAAGTTTGATTCTCTGAAAATAAAAGAAGTTTCAGAGAATCAAGTTTTGGTTTTCACAGCCAAAATATTGCCCATATCCAAAGAAGAATTTTGTTCGAGTCAACTAAACGGACTTCTCGGTGCAGGGTCATTTCAGTTTTCCGTTCAATTCGCGTCGCTTTTGATGTCATCGACTAGAGTCGACTTTGACCAACTCTGCTTTCGAAGAGAATTTAGCGTGGTCGGCCGATTTTTCACTTACACGAACTGTGTCAATGAAACAAGCCATGTAAACGGAAAACGTGCGCAGTATCCTGTCGTCCCGTCACGTCCAATTCAAAATTTGATTCCGTGAGGGAAGAATCCCAATTTTCGCGCGCATGTTACAATCGCAAGGACTACGGGGTATCGGCCTCATCGATCTTCCGAGCGCGATTACCTCCGAGATAAATGATTGTTCGAGAGAAGCGTACACGTCAGACCAAAGTTCCCAGGGGGGATATTTTACATAGTAACTATCGTGTAAACAACGATCCATTGAAATTTTGGTGTTACTTCAACATGAGATACGAATAGATGTTAGAATAACACAGTCGTCTTATTAACATGTTACCCTTTAACGTATTCGCGTTGTTAAAGTAACCGAAGAATTTCAATGAACCGTTATTTATTTAATTACACATAATTTCTTACGAGTCGGCGAGCTCGAGCCGCCGAGTCTGCGGCGATGACTAACGAACCTTTCATCCAACCTAAAGGACGACCTGGACAGATCGCTCCAGGCGCTCATGCTCCGACTGCGTCTCCTGCAGGACTGCTGCGGCGCCAGCAGTTTGCTGCTGCTCCTCCGCCTGGTGGACGCCAGATTCTCCGCTTGAAAGTACACCCTGGGAGCCTTCTGCTGCGATGCGTTCGGTGGCGTCGAGGTCGGCGTGACCGCCGTCGAGGTATGTAGTTCCGGCAGGGCCTCGTAGTCCCATGCTCTGGCGCCCATATCGAGCAGGGGTACCGACGAGGCAGCGCTGGAGCCACGGAGCGGGTCCCGAGGCTTGCGGTGGTGAAACAGGGCGAGGAGCTGACGGCACGCCGACTTGTTCTCCTTCTTCCTGCCCGCCGTCGGCAGCTTCACCTTGAAGCTGGACCTGCCGGCCGCGGCGACGTCCGGCCACGTCCCTTCCTCGACCACATCGCCGCGAAACTCCTCTGATCAATCGGCGAGACGCTCCCGGTCGAGCGAACGTCGACAAGCGTGCCGTAAGAGTCCGGAGAAACGCACGACCGCACGACGGCCGCGGCGCCGAAGAGTCGACGAGTCCGTGGCGAACATTTCGGGGGAGGATAATTGATACCTGTTGCCGCGTCAGCGATAATGGATTGACTTGTTCACAAAGGATCTTCTTCCTCACTTCTTCCACAGGAAGTTCGCTTTCTTCCGTCGCGGGCAGATACACTTGTAACTTTGTAAAGCGTCTCAAATATTGCCCGGATTGAGCAGAATTAATATTACCGAGACTCGTTGCTCCTCGCTCATTAAAGTCAAGGTTGGGGAAAGCACAGGGGTCCGAGCGCACTGGAGTTGTTATCGGTGAATTAATTAATCTCGCCCTAACTCTTTTTTAAAATGGTTCTAAAGGATAAGCGACGAGAACCCGTTCGCCGGAGTCACCCCGGGAGATGATGGTGTTGCGGAGTGATCGCCTGCGACGATTTAAACTCGTCTCGCTACTCTGGAGAACTCTGATTAAAAACTAACTAAAAAGTTTCCTCGCCGTTCTGTCGGGAGAGCGATGGGAGCGAGACGGCTCTCGGCCGTCGTAACGGGGCAGAAGTAATCTGGCGAAGGGCTCGTCGAAATAATCTCGTTCCACTTTCGCGCGGAAGGAGCTCTCAGGCGATCTGAATAATTCCAGCTTTGTCTTGAGATCCGGCGGGTAAATTTGCGTCGGTAAGAATATGCGAGTGGTCCTTCGAGCCTAAGTAGCTTGCCGTTTCTCTCTTCCTCTTCGAGGACAATGCGATGGAAGACGATGTTTTGCAGACGCGGCGGTAGTTTTACGAGGTAGTTCCGTCCGACTCTGAAGCACTTTTTCGTCCTTTCTTAAGGAGACCGTCTGCGGTCGACGTGTATCTCTCCCGCTATGTACACATGCAATTCAACGGTGTCAACAAATATTCGTAAAAACTCCTTTACATGATATCTCGTGACTCGGTCACGTGAGTTCCTTGTGGTGCTAATTCACCTGACGATTTTTCCTAATCGTTTCTTATAAGCAGTTTCTCAAAATTTCAAGTTCCAACGAGTATCAACAAGTTTTTTGTCAACTAACAATATCTCAATGTAACAAACGTGAGCTATCGACTGGTTCTCCCTCAGCTAAGCTGCTTAAGGTAACAGCAGAACTTTCCGCCTCGGTCGCCTCTAATCACGGTAGAGAAAATGCATCGAAAAGCGTGGTTTAAGTGGTAACAATTAATAAACGTGCGTACGTGTTAACTAAAAATCTCGTTTCCCGTTCGAACATTGTCTCACAATTGTCGAACAAGCCTCACCTGTCGAAAAGCCTCTCGCAAGCACGATTTTGTGCGGTCGCTTTCAACGTCAGATGACACTCGCGCCCGGCGCCATAATAATCTCTAATAACAGTAACAATCGATCGTAAATAACAGCGGAGGGGAGGAACCATTAACGCAGCTTGCGCAACTACGAAGGGAAAGCGCATATTCGACGATACGTATCTCCGTATCGTTTTGTATTGATTCGCACCTGGGCTCGCGGAATGTTTCGCAACGTTGACTCGTGTTGACTTTTCGCGCGAGCGTTTCGCGCAATCGTCGGCTTTCGCGTCTCGTAATGCTCGATTAATAAAAGTCTAGCGAAAAACTTCCGATTCTGCGCGGCCGCTGTTAACCAACGTTCGTCTTACGCTTGTCGCCTCGCATGTTTCGTGTAATGTCCGTTTACGCAAGCAACATATATCATTGGCTACTGGATACGCGGTTCGCCAAGACCGGTTAACCTCAATCGTTTTATCTTCCAGATGATTTCCCGGTTTCTCACGTCGTAAGCACGCAAGCGGTTGGCACGAGACGACGGTCTGGCCAAGGGTTCTGGGGGAAATCAAGTGCTATGTATACACATTGACGGTCCGATTGATCGTCGCTGCCGCCGCCACAACAGCGGTCACAAAAGCGTTTCGCGACACCTCGTTTGCACGACACGTTTCCGTGTGACCCGAATGACGTCACATGGTGATTGAAGGTCACGGTCGGCGGATTCCTACGGCGATGAGGACACGTTCCTCCTTTTCCGTGGTGTCCGCAAGATCTGGAACCTTGACATCTCGCGATGACGATGGGCACGTGAATATTACATCAGCTTATTCCGCGCACGGCACCTGCGTATCGCGCCGAGTTTTACGGCAACTTCACGATTCCGAGGTGCACTTGGGATTTCGACAAACAACGACCGGTCACTGGATCGACGCGACCTTGCCACTCGAGTACACGATTAGGCGACGAGGTCTTCGGAGTACGAAGAAGCGACGTACAAGTCGAGATTCTTCCTTGACGTCCCGTCGAGCGATTGATAAAATTGCCGGTCCTTCTCGCACGAATTCGCTTCTTGTCGAGAGTAAGAAGTCGCACGGTCACTCGAGTTCTTCGAACCACCAATCACCACTGGTTTCTCGCCGAAAGTCTCCCTCGTTATCAATTCCTCCTCGTGCAACAGCCAGATTTCTTTCGCGGCCGTGGGAGCGTCTGGGCGTAACGGGAGTATCCACCGAAATTCCTCGACGACAAAAGCGCCCGGAGATTCTCGTTCAGACAGTAACAAGCCACGGTGCACTCGGCGCAGGTGGCAGCTTCTCACGGGGATAACGTTCCGCTTCTAAAAGCAGCTGAAGGAGGATCGTTATCCACCTCGTCGTCCTCCGACTCGCCGCACTCGAGAACAAGCGCTTGCATTGTCAATGCTCCCGGCGATATTTGGATACAGAGACAAGCGACACGCTCCGCGATTTCAGATACGAGGCTTTCAGCCGATGAGAGACCCCACTCTCTCTCTCTTTCGTTCTCCCTCCCGTTCTCCCTTTGACATACCGCAACTCTTACACACTCGCGATACCTCCCAACCACCGGACCTCCCTCCGACAACCCCCGTCCGTCAGCGACATGAGATCTAACGGGTGTCGCGTCCAAGTGAAACGACGAAATGCCGCATCGTCCTTGATATTCGATGAAAGTGTCGCGTTTTAACAGCTCGAATCGCGAAACCCTGAGTAGACCGGGGACTGAGAGAACCTGTGCTCCAGGTGCACGGTCACGTCTGAATTCAACAAGCGACGATTGTCGCGCACGTCGCGAAACTCACCAGGCACGAATCACCGGACACGGACACCGAACACCTTCGTGAATACGGCCCGTCCGTATCATGAAGGAATGGCGGAAAGCGCGCAACGCCGAACACTCGTGTCTGAGCCGATGGCAGCTTTTTCACGACGTTAGAGAGGAGGCCAGCTCGCAGCTCACTATCCCGTACTGCGGTACACGCTAGCGGTTTTCTCTTGCACGTCACCCCCTCTTGCTGCCGACCTTCCAACCCCCGTTCCACCCTTTCTCACCAGCTAGCACCATCAAACGTCCTCTCTCTCTCTCTCTCTCTCCCTTTCTCTCTCGTTCTTTCCCTCCCTCTCTTTTTCACTCTCTCTCTCTCTCTCTCGTCTCGCTCTCTGTCTCTCTGTCCTACCATCCGCGCGCAGAATATAATCGTCGTTTATCTCGCTCCCTCCCGTTAACGTCGTCCTTCTCTGCTTCACCTTCGTGGCCGTCGTCGTTATCGTCGTCGTCATCGTCGTCGTCGTTGTCGTCATGAAAGGGCGCGCATACACGCACGTGGCGCCGCCGTTGTCAAGGCGACTGCGCCACTTCGGGCTGTGTCTGGGATCTACTCTATCTTCTCTCTGTCACCCCTTGGCGATCCGTCATCTCTTCTCTCGGATCGTTTTTGTTCATGATGAATAATCCACGGTAACTAGATAAATGGCGATGACACTGCCGACTCATCCACTTCTCGGCAGCGATCCTGGTATCTAGTTTCGTCATTGTACTTTTTCGCGATCGAACCGCGTGGCGAGAGAAAAGGCACGAGCTTTCGTGAGCCCATGTCTTTTGTCTGGCGTGTTTTAAAATTCGTGGAAAAACTATGTTGAGATATACTGGTGGGATTATATTAGAATAATATTCCTCTGTCCAGGTGAACATAAAGTCATATTTGCATTTACAACTTTTTAACGAGAGATAGCTGAACGAACACGGACTTATCGAGACGTAACGTCACTCTTTCATTTTCTGATATGTATTTTATTAACGTGATCGTCTGATATCTAATTAATGATTCGTACTTGTTGGATTCTATGAATGAGTTTCTTCATTCGAGACAATCGTTGTTCCATTTAAGGGTAGGTTTGCTCACTTTTAGGGCGGTGTGTTATTTCGGAGTAACGTGACAGGATGAACGTGACAGCGCTCGGGAAGACGACATCGATTCGCACCGGGAACCAAGCTAAACTTGCGTGATGAGCTTGCGCCGTGGCGCGGGCGGAAAGCTTGAATTCCGAATGAGCCACGTGGGTTTGCCGTTGTGCGTGCCGGGCTTGCGTAGCGAGAATCGTGCGCATAACCAACGCTTTTAATGAAGCTTTCTTCATATTCTTTCAACAATCTCACGGTTGTTGTTTCAATGAAGCCCCGCGCTTGTGCGATAAAGCTTTTTACAGACGGAATAATTGAAATACGAAGGGCGTGCGTTTGTGCCGCCGAAAATGAAATCAAGCAACGCTTATTTCGACATTTATACATTTGTTTTATGTAGAAGAGAAAAATTTAAATATTATTTCCGGTGAGTTTTTGAATTTTTCGTTAATCCAGCCACAATGTACCGATGCGATCGGAAAAATTCACTTTCACGTGCGCAAATGCCACTTGCGTGCTCCACATAAAAATACTGTGGTACTATTGATATAATATTAGTATTGATATTTTTCTTTCAATACCAATTATTTTTGTATCGATATTTTGTTTCGATATTCGTACCCATACCAGTACTACTTTGTTTTAATATCTTTCCGATACCTTCTTTTTTTCATTTTAATTCAATCGATCTTCAAGATATCATATATTTTTGCTTTATAAATATTAATATAAATATTAATATAAATATTAATATAAAATGCAACTTGTGTGTTAAATTTTTCTCATTAATATCTATTATACCTATTTTTCTCATTAATATTTGTTATGTTAATTTTATGATGATTTATTGTTCGCTGAAATAACAGGAAAATGTCGAGTCATTTTTTACAAGTGTGCAGAGTCGATCACGAATATCATTTTGTGTGCATACCGTTTTATTTCTACACATACTACAATAATTTTGGCATGCGAGTTCTCGCTACTGACATCATCAAATAAGGACAGTCAAAGCGAGGACACAAGAATCATAACACATTCTTTTTAAGGTTTTTATATCACAAACCGTAGGAAGTCTAGTGTAGAAGAAATATCTTTGTACCACTTTGTAGTAAGATTATTATATGTAGACGTACGAAATCCTTAAAAGCAGCTTGCAAAACAAACACTTCCCTGATTTTTATATTTCCTTTAATTTTAATTTCTTGTTTTTAATTGCAACACCAGTATCGGGATAAATATTTTTATTTTGGCATTAGTAACATTAATGATATCGATCTTCTTGATTAAATATCCGTTTCAATATCGATACTTTCATAGTATCACAATATCCCTAATTCCACATGCACAGTAACGGAGGTAATTGCGGATATATAACGGACGAGCGGAATATGCGTAGCCTCACTTGAAAAATGTATCACTCCCCCGCTGCGCATCCATTTTTTTCCGACACTAGGTAGATCGTACCAATTGCGTTAATGGAGAGGAAGCGTTACGCTGGCGTACCAGGGGGACACGGCTCGGATGGGGCGAGATAAATCTTATAAAATTATCGATATTTAATAGCTCACGTTACGCCATGTAATCGTGTTGATTTTGTGTGACGCCGCGGTCATACAAGAAATAATGTTTTCATAATTGTTGCATTGCGCATCGAGTAGAAAACATCCCGCTGTATATAATCATCAGTACTAATGAGTATCACGGTAATTTAATATCGCATCTTCTTTTACTGCCAATTATTTCTGCTCACCTCTGTGCCGATACGCGAATAAATCGTATGTATCGTATTATGAATGAAACGACGTGTTACTCACGCGCCGCCTGCGTAAAGCAACGGGCGGATCTATAATTTCGCGCGTCTTTATTGCTAATCCCGCCAACGCTATTCAGAATTTAATTACACCGGCCGAGCGGGAGTGATTTAATACATAATTAATTTAGTTTCTAAGCGGTAAGCTGCTTCTCGCAGAGAAACTCGCTCGATATATACGCGAATTTCATTGATAACGTCTCATATCAATGCAGCTCAGCCGCATTCAAAGGCATTGGAACATTGCGTTAGAATGCTGAAAGTTCATTATTCAACCCATGGTTAGCAATATTCACAAGAGAAACTCAAACGAAACACACATTCGAGAGTAGCCACAAAACGAAGCGCACGGAACCGGTGGATAGACGTCGCGGCAGATAAAAGTTGATTATTTAATCACGAGTTTACGGCTAATCCCCGGCGATCGATCGACGGTATTTCCGTTCGTCATAAGAAAAGGCCTATATAAATATGTGAGGTGTGTGTAAAACGTTCACACACGCGCACAGGCACTCTCTCGGAATCAAGCTTAGTGCTTATAAACTATTTATGATACGTGGCTCGTTGAAATTCGTCATGAATTTCTCATCATCCCCCGTGAGCGCTCATAGACGGCGGGATCCATTTTTCGACAAATCCCCCTGAAGCCTGAGTGTACTGAGGAGAATGAGACGTTTCATGAATAACAAGATAGATCTTGCGGAGATTTGACTAAAGCGTCGGAGGAAAGCAAACCTTTTACCGAGGGAGTGAACCTTTTCACTATGTATCTGGTGACGATGTATTTTCTTCTTTTCCTCTCTTTTTTTCATATGACACCATAGTATACGCTAATATATCCTGACGGGTTCAATGGAATACGGTGAATCTTGAACGCACGTAGCGAATATTTGGTCTCAAATACATACCTAAAAAGGTATATTTCCCTCAAGTAATTTTTTTTATTTTATTTACTTGTGTGGCATATTGGTGCTTCATTTATAAAGAAAATTCTGAGTACTTAGCTTACCTGTACGTAATGCAACCTGTTATTGAAACGTGAGTTTTTACGGACGCGAAAGCGGCGCAATCTAGGAACTGACGGCGGCATTCGCGACAGTACGAGGGAAAAGCTTAAAAGCTCGCAGGCTCCAGCGGATGCTGAGCAGTCGATAAGGTAGACCATGTCGCATCCACCTTCCGGTCGATTGGGACGACAATATACCCATTGTTGAGCCACAAAATGTGCGTCCCCTTGCGTGACTATTTCAATGAGTGGCGGAGTACGCGAGAGGGAGACTCGAGCGAATATGTGCTAAACACGCTTCATTTTCGGAAGAATGCCGAACACGAATAGACCAGCTAAGTACCGGGACGAGAGCACCTGGTCTAGATAGCACCGTGAGCTCTTGATTATATTCAGGAATTCTCGCTTTGGTGTGAAGTTTCTACTTTACCAACGCTGGGATTACACTGCAAAAACAGATGAAAGGGAAGAAAGAGAGAAACTCCGATATTAAGTTCCAAGACATAACTTTTCGAAAGAAATCTGACGCAGTTTTCATCGCAGAGGATAAAATTTCTCGACAATTGTTACTTCACGTTAAATTCTAATTGCACAATACAGATATCATATTGCGCGAAAACTCGACGTGATCAATTGAATCATATTTTTACATGCGACGAATTATCCCGCCTAACGCATCGTTCTTTGTGATATTTCGTGTTTGATTATTCAGCTTTCTAATCAGTTTCAAACGTCAAATAAACATGCGAAGATACATGAACGATCGCATTAATCTGGCCGAACTGTCATTCGAATCATCGCGTTCGAGCACACCAAGCTTCGTGATTGCCGCGTTACACAATCTTGCATAAATGCGTTTGCCCAGCCGCCGGTACTATCAGCATCTATTTTATTATTCCATTACTCATGCTTACTCGGAGTCGCGAAGATAAGGTTATTGTCGATAGAGGAATGCGATAATCGGGTGGACGAGGCGGAAATTCGACAGCGACGAGAATTGTGAAAAACGATGAAAAGTAACCGATTCCTCGCCACCGTTGGTAATCAAAATTTATTGAAATCGCACTGCAAATTTGCAGACGGACCGGCAATTTATGCAGCATAATTTATCAATTCTCCTCCTCCGTTCCAACATCTTCATAGACGTGCGGTGATTAGAAAATATCACATCGATTAATAAACACATATCAATCAGTAAATTAATATGTGAATAAAATTTCATTTATATATTAATATGTTATTTATTTATATATTTTATATTTATACATTTATATATTTATATATTAATGTGTATATTAATATGTAAATAAAATTTCATTTCTCGAGCGAATTAAATTATAGATCACAGAATCTTATTCCTTCGTTCTTTTCTTGTTCTTTTTTCTTTTTCGCGAAAATTGACACGACGAAAATTGTGTGCAACTCGCAAGGTGTTCCCGAAAAGAACGGACCCTGACGAAAATTTTCCTCTATGTGATTTTTCTATACGAGAATTACATGGGAAGGCACGTTCGATATTACTATATTACAATACACCTGGGCCGCGAACATATACATCGGATCGGCGATACCGGATGAATGTTGCTATAAATAATTGATGAAAGTATCAGAAGCGATCAACCCGTATAACATCGCGCGCGGCACCGACGACATTCAATAAAAATCGTGAAGGTGAAATATACTGTCTCGCGACATAATAAGATAACGACGCAGTTCACGATAAAAACCATTTCTATATGCCGCATCAGGAAAGAAGCTCGAAGCGGAGAGAAACGAGATGAGTCTGTTGTATCCAGCGAGCGTGGATTGTTCCCTAACGGAGTAAATTTTTAATTCCCTAACCGACATTCTGCGTTGTTCGGCCCGCATTTCTCGATGGGATCGCTAAATTAATTGATGAATTAGTGATGTATTCCACAAACCATGCTGCGGCCGAGAACGTGGCCAGCAAATATATTCTAGAGCACGTTCTCAAGGATATCAATACTTCAGTTTCCCTCAAGTATAACAAACCCGAGCCTGCCCGACGGTATATATATTCCGCCGACTTTTATCACCTGAGATATTTCTCGCAAGCCGCTTATCTTTAAACACAAGAGTAAACGTTTGTTGTTTACACAAAATCATAACGGAGATATATATATCGTGCCGGGTGTAAGACGACACGCGCGTTTCTTCCCCCCAGATGTATCTCACTAATTCCGCACGTATCTCCGTTTCATCATTAATCACGCGCGCTGGAGCGCAATCATCAATTTGCTCGCACTGTTGCACGCCGAACAATAAATTACAGAGGAACAGTAATCACATTATTGTCTAATAAATCGCGATATCCTCGCATTCGAGATACCTGAGAAACATTTCGGTAATTACTAGGAAGTATAAATTTTAATTCCGCTCGGTCGATCGGTCGAGGTTCATTAGTGCTTCTTCAGAATTACAGTTAATCATGAGAGATTCGCGGAATTGTATCGCTTTTTCGCTTACCCGTGCGCGTCATTCGTCAAAATTCTTTTATTAATACGTAATAATACTCCATATGCTGTAAAATAATACAAGTCATAATACGAGTCTGATGAAAGCGTGGCCGTAACATGAAACCTGCGTGGGAAAACGCAAAGGGGAAAAATCACCGGCATTAAAATAAAAACTTAATTCAAAATTTAATACTGCAAGCATACCAGATGCACACGAATACATGCGGTCTGCCGGTAAAATAAAGCTGCGTTCTAAAGCGTAAAGATAAACCTGGTTCTCGAGCGTTCGAGAACGCATCCGATTTTTCTGGAACAAACGGAATACGGAAACTGAAACAAAGCGCCTGTCCGATCGAAGTACACATTAGCGGCAATGTTATCGTGATGACGATGTGTTTTTACTTTACGGCGCGCATAAGAGGATAATTAGCGACCTACTCGCGGGATAGATCCGCTGAAAGCAGATATTCACTTCGACTCGTTACTGATAGAAAATTATAGATATTTTCGGTGCCACTTTTTTATTTTAACCATGAAAATTGTTAGGAGAACTATTTTTTTAGTAAACGTTACTATAATGTCGGTGATAATAGCTTTATATACATCCTTGCTACTATTGTAAAATATGATTAGCATCGAAAGTAACTATAATTTTCTATCGTTGGTTCGCTGGAGAAAATTATGACGGCACAAAAGAAACAGCGAAGAAGCTGCAAAGGAATATCGGAGAAAGTAAAGGGTCACATGGTATCGACATTTCAGTCGCGCGAGCAATGTCCGCCCCGTTCGATACTCTTGGAACGATTTTAATCCAATGAATGTCGTACGACGTCGTTGTAACGCTCAACGACGCAATCGAACGAGCAACGGGATATTATTGCGACGAGATTGCGGAGGCATAATGCGCCACTATTTCTAAGATTCAGAGCAATTTAACGGGAAGCCTTTCGACAAACGCCGACGAGGCCGGCGGAGAAGCGCCGTATTAACTACAAAAGGGGAAACAACAATGCCGAAAGTTCCGTGCTCGCCCGGGAGAGTCTAGCCCGCAGGAAATAGCAAAAATAGAAATACCGGTCGATATTAATCGTGTCAAGTGAGCGTCCTCGGCTCCGTACGCGAGCACGAAATGCGCTCTCGCGAACGTCTTCCGTGTCTAAAAAACTGCAGAGCGAATCTGTCTGAGTAAGTGCACTGTTCGTTAACTCTGCATGTTTGCTATTACTAGCGATTTTCCGCAAAAACTATTATATTTCCTCGGACGAAATCCCCCTGGTGTCTCTGTAACGTTCGAAAGCTCCTCGTACATTCAGTCCTCTTCATTTCGATTTACCTTTAACTCTTTATTTGATTTTTCATTCAATTTATATTTTGTCCCGAAAGCATAAACTGTTGTTGACAGCTTTTATCAAATACAGCAATTTATTTGTCACATATGCGTAATCTGAACAGGATCGTCCGTTTCGACATATACAGATTGTATTCGAACTTTACCGACAAATTTATAGGACATAAATTCTGTTGAAAAACACGTAAAAAGGTCTTAATAAACGTATGTCCGCAAAAGCTTGGTTTTTGGGAAATAGTTTACAGGAAACGACAACGATGAAAGAAAATATGTCGCAATAAACAGGTTAAGAATGCTAATATGACATTATTTTTACGTGTTTTTGAAGATAATAGCAATTTTAATATTTCTGAATATTAACCGAAGAGTTATTCATTGTGACATTGGCATATTATTACCATTTATCGCGAGTAAAATTACGAAAATTTAAAAAATTTTAAAGAAATTAAAAAAATTTTTTAACGTAAAAAGCTCATCTTTATTCCGCAGATGTGCATTGATAAAGGAGACAGACATTTTGAACAATTTTTATAAAATTATGTGTCTAGTTGTTTGTAAAATAAATAAGATTTAATGAGTAAAAAAATATATTCACATTTGTGAAAACTATATATTTGACGAATCCCATTATGAGGGAAGATTTAACGTCTAAGAGCAGGAATATATCGACGACGAGACGATTATAAATTTACTCCGATGAGCCCTTGATCGCGTTACCGGCGAGTAAGTGATCAGTCGAGCGCCGGAACAAGATTTCGATGTAAAGCACGAAAATCGTTTTCTCTATAACACCTGAAACGCGTCCCTGTAACATAATCCTTGATGGGCAAATTACGCGGCTTGGAGAGCCGACTGTGCGGTAACGTAACACGAAATACACATCAGCGACTCTCCTTTCTTCGATTTCGAGCTACAAACGAAACAAACATTATAACGCGCAGGCGAGCGGACGGGAAATGTAAAGCAAACATAAGTCTAGGTATCTCGGGCAGAAACTTCGAAACACAAACATTCTATTCGAGAATTAATGCACCACGCGAGATTTTTATACACAAGTTCGAGTTACTAATAGATATTTCCGTTGTTTACACATTTTATCGAATTTCATTACGTTACGTTGGCGAAATTTTTCGAGAGAGAGATTTCCCAGCTTCCTCGAGCGATCCTGTCCTTTAAATTAAACAAAGCCGGCATAGGGAAAGCCAGACGCAGCCCCGCTCAAATATATCGCGATAACAGACAAATAATTTACCGTGTTGAATCATTTCACATAAAGTCGAGGCGAGCTCGCGCACTGCGATATCCGATATCGCGAACGGCTCATTCTAATCATGACGGTAGTGCAAACCCGAGCTGTTAAAGCTACGGGAGAAAGCCTCTCGTTATCTGTGTGTGTGTGTTGCACTCGCGTTTCCGGCAGGAGAAAATTCTATCTTCCGGAAAGAGGTCGAACCGCCCCATTTCGCCCGGAACTTCCGCTCGGTGCAGAGCGTGGTGAATAAAAATATCTTGTGCGAAAAGGAAAGAAAAAAAGAGTTTGACGTGCAGTCAACACCTGAACCATTTGCACGCGACTATCTCTACTATAGCACAACATAGTGATACGGCGATCTCTATATATATACAGCACTTGGAACTATTCGCGTTTCGTTCCTAACTTCATCCCAGTTTCACGAAGAGGAGTCGAAGAGCGCGATAAAAGATTCACGTTCGCGAGAAGCCGCACATTGTAAGGCGCGATCTCTCCGTTGCGTATGCCACGTGTTCCTCGATTACAACGAGTGTCTCAACAGTTCGCGTACGGGTCGGTTAGTTATGCCCGCGCGTGTATAACCATACAATGGGAGTAGTACCCTCTACGAGCGTGGTATTGATTCTTCCGGCAAACGAATGCGTTCTTTACTCTTTCGGCTGCGCGCGTTCGACGGCTTTAAAAATATCAATCTCGCTTGACATACTAACGACAGTGCACCAAAACCGTGGAGGTGTGGCCACGGGAGGGTGCGATCGGAATGTAATATCGGTTACGGCGGATTCCTAAAAGGCTCGACGCGGAAGATTAATCCCTTAATTGGATGGATATAAAAAATTCCACAATGTCGTGGCGTGGCGTACGTATAGACACGCACGTAGCGCCACGCACAACGTAATTTAATATCAAGTTCATCATTCTTTTCGAATGAAAATGTCGTTTCACTAGAGTAAGCCATGCTGTTTCATAGAAAATTAGCATTATTTAGACAAAATATTTGGTTTTCAATTTAAAAAAATTTATTTTATTATATGTTAAATATTGTTCCGCTGAAATAAAAAGAAATTCTTTAATATTTTTTTAGCATATAGTGTAACTTCTTTCAAATAATTTATTGTTTGTAACAACTATTGTAATGTTTGGGTGAAAATACAAAAGTAATTAACGTGTAAAGATATTTACTATTTGAGAGGCCGAACAATTCTTTCGTTTGTTGGATCAAGCATTCGTATGTTTGCTCCATTCCAAAAAAACAAATTTGTTTCAATTTAAAAAATTTTACCAAATCCAAAGAAATCCTTTTCTTGGTAATTTTAAAATTTCGGAGAAAAACGTTCCTCCCCTATTATTCCATAGATATTTTTAGTTTCTTATTTTGTTTATAGAGTAAAGTAAATATAACAGGTTTTAACCGACCACACTTGAATCTTTCTGAACAAATTTTTATATTTTTGTATTTTTTTTACATTTTCATTCAAATATTACAATAGCTGTCACAAGCAATAAATTATTTGAAAGAAGTTACATTATGCTAGATAGATATTAAAAAATTTCTTTTTATTTCAATGAAAAACTATTTAATATATAGAATGTCCCAGGATAAGTAGAATCTAAATATTTCTGGGGATCTAAACGAGGACCTTAAAAAAATCGAAAAAAAATGGCTGTAAACATTTTTCTTCCACGTTATTCCTTCTTTGAAGCCATTCAAATTGTGCTCTAAATATTTCTCATATTATTAAAAATAAAGAAGATATTTAAGTGTTTCTTATGGCTTGGATATCCTGTATAATGAAATAAATTTTTTTATTGAAAACCAAATATCATTTCCTCTAAATAATACTATTTTTCTATGAAACATCATGGTTTACTTTAATGAAATAATATTTTCAAACAAAATATTTGATATTAATTTTATTGTTTATATTGAACAAACCTAAATCAAACAAACACGTACACTAAATCCAAAGAAACTTCTCTGTCTATATGTGGACGCGCGCAATGTAATCGAATATAAGTAACTGAATCACTCGCTGCAGCTTCGGTCAAGTTAATCAACCGTTATGCTTTGGCTGTCAAAGCAATGAGGGGAGTTTCTCCGAGTTACGATTGTCGCATTAACTCAATTTACTGCGAATGTGGGCCATACTTCCTCTGCACTGACTTCTTGAAACTTCGTATAATAATTTAAAACATATAAGACTCTCGAAGAAGGAAACAACTTCTCCAATTAAAGTTTATCCAAGAAGGTGGTCTAACTGCGAATTTATAGCAAGACAACGAGTGAAAGCAAACATGCGCAAGTGAGCGCAAGACTTCCGGAATATTCGTACATATTGTACATGGTTAACAACGGCATCTAGGAGTCCCTAGCGGCGCGATTTCAATGCATTATGATAAAATTGCACATTGCCAGAAGGGATGCGCGCTCGCTATAACACGCGAGGCCGCGAAGACGCGCGCGGTAAACGCATCGCATATTTTTCCCTATCGATTTCCTATGTGGTTGCGCGTCTTGTTATCGGTAAATCGTTGACACCTAATTATTTCGTCGAGATAACGATTCGATGGAAGAGAGACAGATGAAATGTTTATCGGCGAGCGATTAAAACGCGGCCGGAAAAGCAGCAATGTACATCTCAAAAAGCACCGAGAGCTGCCCGCTCGCTATTCAAATGGCGATATTTAAATCACCACTCTCTCGCTGTCTCCCTCTATCTATTTGCATGTGCTTCGTCGAAACTACAGAAATACAATAATTTTGTATTTCAATGTGAAATACGTCGATTCGAATGTGAAAACAATTCTGCCATTAAATTAAAGAGAAGTCTTCGCTCTTCGAAAATTTTCAAGCCGCGGCGTCGGATATTTCATCGGATATTTTGCGCAACGTGCTTAAACGGAGCTGCATGGTCGTAAAAATACGTGAAATAGTCCGATACGCTGATCGATAAACCACATTTACCGCCAATTTTGTCAAGAGCATTTCATAGGTGTCGAAAAAGTGCGAGTGGCCTTTATATTTTTATGGCATCGTTGCCGCGCTTGCAAATTTTTTGAACGGCGCAAATCGTTTAAGACTTCATTTCCATTTACAGATCTAGAATTCGTCGCGCTCTAATTTATAATGTACGCCGTGTCGGTCGAGCAGAAAAGCTCTTTTAATTACTTTTCCGTCATCAAGTTCAAATGTTCGGCCTCCGCTATTTCGTCCAGACGTTTTAAATATCAACTGAAGAAGAATTCAGTCCCCGCATTCACTTCGCGTTCCGTCGTTGCTAGCGTTCTTCGGAGAATTAATTTCACTCAGTATAATATCTCGTTAACTTAAAGGAGAACTCGACAATGATGAAAACTGCAAGGTTCTAAGCGGAGAATACACACCGCGCTAAATTCATCGTCCGTGAATTTCCCGCACAAACGGGTCGCGAAATCGGATGAACGAACGAACGTTTCACGCACGCTACATGAATATTTAGCGTGAAATCACTTGTATGTTATGAAGCGCGTTAAAAAAAGCATCGCGTTTCACCTCGACTGGCACGAAAAAAATATTCATTCCATTGTCACCGCGCGGCTGAGCCTTTCTTTAATTCATTAAAGTGATACATTGATATCTCATCGCCACTTTGGGAATGGTATCCGCTTTAATATTCAACAACACGAAATTCAATTACGCGAGTTCTAAAAGCAAGAGCTAATCAGGCGGAAAGGAAATCTTAACGATAAAATTATTCAACGTTCATGGATTACCGGATCAATAATATGATTTGCCAAAATTGACGGAATCTGACAGAACCAATCTGACAGAGCTACAAGTTTAACATACGCTAAAGCGTACGTTGTGAAATCCATTTAGTTGACTCAAACTAAATTCTTGTTTGGATACGGGCAAACAAATATTTGGTTATATAAACCGAGATTTGGTTCTCTGAAACAGAAATGAATAAAAGTTCGATTCGGAGAATTTGGTTCTTAGAAGCAAAATATTTGTTTGCCTATATCTAAGAATTTAGTTTGAGTCGATTAAACGGATTTCTCGGTCTATCTCGGAGAGATCAAACTCGTCGAATGTGTGCAGATTTCACTACGGTGCATGCGAACTCGAAAGGATTAACTCACCGTTCGCCGTCATCGTTGAAGGCGTAATCACCTAAGATGAGATCGCGAAGTCGGTACCTCGGCGGTAAGATGAGAGGCAGGCAGGGATCCGGCTCGTTCATTTCGCAGATATCTTCCGACAATTCCACCGTGCACGGTTTTATGTAACCCCTTGGTCCCTTGTCGGGAGCTTCGAGAGAGGACATTCGAGAGTACACTAATATAAAGCGCGCGTTAAACGCTCGTTTAACCGGTGCGTTTATTAATTATTACCACGAAAGTTCGTGAAATATTTTTTACCAGGCTCAAGTGCTTGTGGAGACACTTTGCTCGTTTACTTCGTGCACTAGATCAGATTCGAGGTGTACTTAAAGTTTACCATACAAAGAAAAAGATTTCTTTGAATTTAGTATACATGTTTGTTCGACTTGGGTTTGTTTAATATAAACAACATTAAATTAAACAACTTATGAAAGTTAATAAACTTAATTCAATTTGATTTAATATTAAATGTCATTTTGGTTAAATGAAAATGTTTCACTATAGTAAACCATGTTGTTTGATAGAAAAAAAAAAACAGTATTATTTAGAAGAAATAATATTTCGTTTTCAATCAAAAAAATATATTTTATTACGTGTTAAATATTATTCCATTGAAACAAAGGAAAGTTCCTTAATATTTTTCTAACATAATGTTACTTCTCTCAAATAAATGATTGCTTGTGACAATCATTGTAACGTTTGAGTGAAAATAAAATAAAATATGTTACTTAACGTAAAGATATTTATTTAAGAATGTAAATGATCGTGTTTGTTGAAACATTCATTCCTTTTGCTCTATTTCAAAAAACAAATTCATTTCAGTTGAAGAAATTTGATTAAATCCAAAAAAGAGGGAGATCTTTTTCTTCGTACATATAGAGCCATAGAATAAATTACGTTATTTGTCAAGCAATTTAAAAACACGGTAACGAATCAAATTGTACGAATGGATAAATGGTATTTATATGAATATTTTGCAAGATAAATATGCAATTTGCACAAACTGAGCTCTCACCGCGTGCGCTAAAGCGCGATATATTTTACCGTCGATTTACTTCTAACCGCGATCGGATACCGAATCATTAGAACGCGACGGAAAGTCGCGATGAGAGTAGACAGCGTGTTTTTTCAGGACGCCTTTGAAATAACTGCGACGCCTCGTTGATGACTCGCGTCGCACTAATGAATGTTACCGTCCGCGAAACTGTCTTCGTGAAAAAAAGAAGAAGTATCGAATTACGGAAATCCTCATAGTCGACGCGGACGATCCTTTATGGCGGAAAATGTGGCAATTGAGCTCGTTAAAATTCGCAGCGCACTAATAGCTGTGCGCGCGTAAAGTACGACGCGTATTACAGATTTGCTTTCAAGCCGCCCGATGGCGAGTGAATTAATACCGACATAATTCGCCGTTTGGTTTGCAGTTTATACATATTCAACGGCATTGTTTCCTCAAAAAGGACGCGCACCAACTCGCACGAATTCTGAATTTCTCAGGGGACTTCCACGAGAACGATAAAATTTACGGACGACACTAGCGCGCGTCTGCCGGATTATTATTTACCGCGGAAATATGTCACAACGATAAATTAGCAAGTTCTAAACTCGAGAAATAGCCAATAACCTCGGTATTATGCAAACAACTCTGCAATTTACCTGAAATTAATCCAGTTAAATTTAGCTTAATTTGTTAACGAGAACGTTAACGAGAGCGTTAACGTGAGGAACGCGACAATCGTGCGGCGAGAGCGGCTAAAGGTTGTCTGAACTTTACAATTTCGCAATCGAAGGTCAGATACAGCCACCGGCAACATCTCGCAGCGATGATAACGAGCGGGGTGTGCGATGCGCCCGCCGGCAGTCACGTAGATTCTACTATCTGTAGCTCCCGGGAAATCTAAAAGAAGTTACGCGCAGTCTGCCGCGATTTGTATTCCCTTGTGCGTGGCTATCATCGTTGGAAGCGCGATGAAAATCCAGCGAAAATTTTTCATTCTAGACGAATGATCCCAGCCGGTGTAACGCGGGAGAAGGAGGAACGTTCGATATCTTAACTTGAAATTTATCCCTTGCTCGCTCGCGAATTCGTCGCCGATCGAGGGAGGATCTCGCGTTTTACGTTCTTTTTACGCACTGTACAATTGCGAGGGGGATTTTTACGAGGGTGAGAATGGGATTCGAGGTGCTTTCGCGCTCTTATTGCGGCGTTTCGACGGAAATTCTCCGCTCTTTTCGATCATATCGATGCCCGCGTCGATGTCACATGACCTTGCTTTTGTCAGGCCTAATCTCACTCAACATCGGGACTATATGTAACCTCTTCATGTATACATATGATCCTCGAAATATCCTCGCTTCTGCCCTAATTAATCGTCAGTGCTCGAGTTACGAATAGCATCGATCCACTGATAAGCGTGATGTTTTTGCGAGGACTACCACGCGCGGGAGAGAGGCAATAAATCACTAAAAAATTAAAGAATGCTTTGCCGACGAGAGATCGATCGGAGAAATACTCGAACATGTACGTAAGTCCATCACACGACGGTGTCTTTCGCGAAAAATCATCGTCGTCCGAGATCCAGTCGTTTGACCGCACGGCAATCGATCTTTCTAAATACAAACCATCACACATCCAGTGACACGAAAAAAGTGAATCAAACATGCACCAATATATATTCTCGGCCCTCTTGACTCGAGGCGTTCAGTCAATTGAAATTAAAATTGGTTTAAGTTAATTATTACACGCGCGCGCGCACACACACACACACAATCATAATTTTTCTATCCACAAACGAAACGTCTTAACGTAAATTCACGCAATCAAAGTAAATTTTTAACGAAAAAACCCAAAATTCAAGATTGCAAAATTCGCAAAATTCGCAAAATCAAAGTAAGTTTTTAACAAAAAATACGTAATCCTTGAATCAATTCGACTGACATTTTAACATATCCCAATAAGCACGCGCACCTTTTTGATTCAGTAGCCAATCGTACACGAAGAGTTCGACGGTTTTAAACAACGAGCCTCATAAGTCTCTCGGAAAATTGCGTCATGAACATCCACAGCGCACCGCGACACGTGTGCACAGAACGAACACCGCGAATGAAATCAGCACCAGAAGCGGAGGAGAAGGTGGTGACGGTTCTCCCCGCGATCATTTCCGTGTCGCGTTCGAAAATGCCTGAAATTCCGCGGATATCGTGCGGTATGCGCGAATCGCGACCGTCTCGACCGCGATATTACTCGGGTAGACTGTCGGGACTTCCGCGCGATTTTGTTCGATCAATGATACCTGTACATCGCACGTGCTCGTTTCGGCGCGTTCGAAGCGCGCGCTCGACGCTTATCCGACGGCGTCTCGCACTTAAATGACGACGCGCCGCGCCGTGGCCGCGGCGATGCTGACTACGACGCCCACCGTCGTGCCACCCTTGCCGATCGGTGGTGCACCTGGCTGACTAGTCCAGGAATACCGAAACGTCGACAAAAATAACGTCGCGACTTTGCCCGACGAAAAAAAAGAGCATTCTTCTATGTATGGCTTGTCATTTGTTACGACCGCCCCCTCGCAAAATTGTTTCAACGTGACATTTCTCATTTAGCGTGCGAATAGACCGGTTTTTCACGATTTTCCGCGTTTATGCTGCCCCACACTCATCTCGTTACCCGCAATCCCGCGCTAATTGACGTTTAGAGGAAATATATTCTTTCATACATACACACACGCACGCACGCACGCACGCACGCACGCACGCACGCACGCACGCACGCACGCACGCACGCACGCACGCACACACACAAGCTACGTTTGCTTATTACGGCGTGTTCTCCTTTTTTGTCTACTCATAGTATGAGCCAATTTACAGCCGAGCCCTGCCTTTATCATTAATTATGTCGCAATGTAATGTTCACGCGATGTTCGCGCCTTGCCTTCCCTTTCATTTGTTTTTTACCAGATCGGTTTTTCTCGTGTTTACTCTTGGCAATATACAGACGTTGTAAAAATAATGAAAGTATAAGAAAGCGACAATAACGAAAGCTACAAAAAATAATACCATAAAAACTGGATTACATACGAAATATCGTGAGAAATCAATTCGATACGAAAGCAAGTTCGTCTCTTCGTACGTTATTATTAAATAAATGTTTATCATTTGAATATCTGTTTATGGATTTCACTGTTTTCATGCCGGGGCTCATTCACCGAGATACATGAGCGGATAATAAAGATTATACTGAACAAAGAAAGCTTTAGGAAAGGTGTATAAATGTCCTGTGCAAAATAACCGCGGGATATTGTGCGCCGTGACGGTCACCACCCTCTATAATAATAATGGCGCGACTCATCCATCAATTTTTCAGAAGGACGTGTGAAAATTTACACTCGTCGTGATGCGCATTACGGACACTGAATTATTATGCCTCATAAGCGTTTCTTGATCGAATTCCGAAGGGTATACAGAGAACAAGTGAATTTATAAGGATTCACGATAAACTTGCGGAGCATAAGGCAAACTTTCGGCCTTCTCGAAGTTGCGAGTTCGGAACTCGCTCGCTGTTCGCAGCGGAATGTTGAAGTTGACACTGCTACATCGCAACTCGAAATATTTGATTTAACGCTCAATCTAAGATGCATCGCGATGTTGGAGCATTACTATTTACATCCGAGCATAAGAAATGCCTTCGTTGCCTTTGAATAAAATAATGAAACAAGTATTTGGAACGCGATCTTTTTCAAGAATGCATTTTGAGAGCTCTCCTCGTTTGTATGACTCTCGCAATATTCATTATGAGTATTAATCTGCACACGGAAAACTTCCTGTCATTCCCGAGAAAGGGTTTCCATTAAAAGATATTGGGGCAAGTTCATGCAAGAATACGCTCGCCCGTAAAGAAACGGAACACGCGAACTCTTTTTTGCACGAGAACTCAGGTGCGCATAGAGATTTTCCTCCGCTTTTTCATGCAACTCATCGGCTAAATTCGCGCTCTTAATCTTAACAAAACACGTGTTGGAAAAATTCATGCCATATAAATAAATAGCCTGAAGAAATAAATTTTGCAATTCGCGATACAAAGGATAATTGCGGTTGGAAATTGTAATTTATGCTGGATCTTGGAAATAAATGATTCAAACATTTTCCACGGTAAATCTAAAAGCGTACACGTGCTGTTTACATTCATAACCAATGTGATGAAAAAAATACAAGATCGAAAGAAATATTACCGTGGCGGGAATGTATGCACGTCGCATTTACGATAACACTAAGCAGCTTAATAAAGAAAAAATATCGGGCGCCAGGTATTTAAAAATGAAATTTTTGTCATTTATCGCGCCACTCGCGCCGTCTTGTCGAAGGCTGTATCGGAACCATTTCGATCAGCTCTCGGTCGCGGGTCACGTCTAAAAGCGGAACACCGAGGTGTACATATAGACTTTAATCGAATTCGCAAAATAACACACTCTGCCGCGCCGACAATAAGGCCAGGGAAGAGGAATGGAGTGTCTGGCTATACGTTAAATTTTAAGGTCCGCTTCTTTAGCGAGCTCGTAATCAATTTTTTAGCGAGAGTGAGAGCATACTCTCAATAAGTGCACTAATTACGGTTATATGTGCAACAGGATAAATTAAAATTCACCGTGATCAAAGGTTCAATGTTCGATAAAAGTGTTTCGAAAACATCTTCGCTCGCGTATGAATTACCAAATCGACAACGCGACATCTTGTACCCCCGTCTTCGTAAAAAGAGACATTTAGATGATGAGGCCAAAATCACATCGTGTTGTGCATCAAATACCGCGAGAAATTGCGACAAGTGGCTCGTGTATCGCGACTGCAACAACACTGCACGATTCAAATTGCCGCGGGAACCGCGTGTAAACATTTGAAGTACGCAATCAGTTGAAGTACACCCTTGAAACGACGGTGTCAATTGAGCTTACTCCATTTGAGGAGAGCACGCTTTTGCGACGACTTACGAGTAAATGAACACTTGTGTCAGGTAAAAGGGTTTTCCCTATTCGCGCTCCAAAATCACACAAATTACCCTCCTTTCGCGTTATGGCGAGCCATCTGTAAAATTTATTTCGCTCCGGCTATTCCGTAAAATTATTCCTCTCCGATTTCTACACAAACAATTTTTGGACCTTTATAAACGCATAACGGATTGTACTACGAAAGCATTATAAAGCGCACTGTACATCGGAAGGTCAAAATGGATCGTTTAACTTCATAAAGAAAGTGCCTGTTACGGAGGATTGAAACTGAGACTGAAGTTAACTCTGAAATCTCTGCGCTTTCCCGCCAGCTCGAGTTAAATTAGCTTTAAATTTTAAGCCGACGTGATGGCAACCTGCACTTAGGAAATTGTGATAAATATCAAAGCCAGGGAGAAAGAAATCTCCGCCTAACAAGGGCACTTTCTATCCTATTGTTTTCACAGTAGTCTTCATGTAGTTTAACAATTTGTTTTTTTTGTTTCGTTTTTTATCGCCATTCCAAACGTTTACGATACATTAATATTAATGGCTATCAACAATAAATTTTCAACATAATGAAGGTATATTGCATTTTACAACGTGTTTCATATGCCATGCAGCATACAACATGTTGAATTAATAATAAAATTTCTAGCACGTTTTTTTATATTTATTCATAGCACCGTGATAATTTCAGTGACAAAAAGTCATTCAAACAGTTTGAGAAAAAGATTTTGCAATGTAAAACATGAATAAAAAAATAATTGATAAAAGAGGAACCTCGCTGGAAATAAGATTGAAAATCTTCAAAAAATTTTCCCTGACGAATTGAGATGCGCAATATCTGAAATTGGCCATAATTATGCAACAAAGATCCAACCCATATGGAGTACGCCACAAGAAAAATGAAGATAAAAATATGGTACACGATTTAAAAAGTATAAATAGTACTGAGGTTCTTCACAATCGTTCAACAAACATGGTCCATTTTCTTCTCTTTAGGGGTATTTATTAACAAGTTTAATCCTTAATAAATTAAAAAGACACAACTAGTAAAAAAGATGCAACTAGTAAAGAATGATACAATTGATAGAAAATAAAAAAAAGTTATTTTTTAATTAATTTTGGGCGATCATAAGACTTGGATCTTTTTATTTTATGTGGAAAAACGTATGGACTATTTTTACGTTGGTAATAAAATTTCAAAAATCGTAATTTTGTGAACTGGACTTTTCTTACATAACTACGACCAATTATATTCTCAAGAACATATACGTTTAATATCCTTATGCCTATCGAGACACCGGTCTCTCTTTACCGTTAGTAGCTAACTCCTTGGCGCACGACTTCGAGAACTGTACTGTGCAAGATTCGCAGCAGTAGGTAACTACACCGTAGTTGGATAACGCGTACTAGTATCGATACTTTATATACTCAGTAGATAAACCGAAAATATCGATAGACTACAAGGGTACTTCGTACCCTGACCATAGCTGCCGCTTGTGCGCGTTTCGCTCTCCATCATCGGCGTGTACCTTCCAGGTCGACGAAGACGTCGTCGCCGCCGGCGATGCCGACGACGTTTGATTTTGTCGATAACGAGCGGCGCGTTACATAAACGTCAAACGTCGACGCTTATGTAACGCGAAGTTTGAAAACGACGACGACGGCTACAGCGACGATGACGACGAGGACAACAGGCGAACCGCGAGTAACGCAACGTGCAAACCGCCGGTCGTGTAAGCGAAATATTTACACGCTCATATAATCAGGCTCTTACGCGCGCGAACGGCTGCGTTGCCCTGCCATCTCCTGCAACTTCGCAAGGTAAGAAATGCCGTTTCGTAACGCGAGCACGAGCGTTTCAAAGTCAGCGAGCGAGCTCGGTCTTTGTGAATACGCCGTAAGAGCTGTTCGTAACGAGAGCCTGCGGAGGTATCGAAGGAAGCCGGAACACAAGAGCGTGGTGATACGACTCGATTTACGTAAAGTCGGAGGCAGCTGAAAGGGATACTTGAAATGCTTGAACAATATTGTAAGAAAATAAGAAGAGAAAGAAAAGGTGTACGATATAATGAGAAGAAACACGAGATGAACAAGGGGGCTGGAAGAGCCACGACGATGCCACGATGATGTGAATCCGCCGACCTGAGGACCATCGGTTCCATCAACAATGCACGGGTGATCCTTAACGGAGGTGACGATTATCGGCGGGAATCCACGAGCCGTGCTCATTCCGCCGTTCCCTCATTCGAAATATCGGCGACATATAATTCTTATCTCTTGCCCCCTCCCGCCCCCCTCTTCTCGTAATCTGCTTTACGTAATGATGGTAATGTAACCAAATGTATGTAACGCTTGCATAAGATAGCCCCCTACCCTACCTACGCGTCAAGCGACGGCGCGGAGCCGCGGCATAATCTATTGTTTGGCAATAGTTATGGTTCGTTGTGTAACAGACTAGTTAACGGAGGCGATCGATAAGTAACGCGGCATTGCGTCGTACAATGAACACTGCAGGGGAAGGTACTGAGGGGGAACAGGCGAATTAAGAAAGCGGTTCGTCGATTCGCCTTCGGGCGCCGACGGTCGAATCGCTCTCGGGACAGCTTGATGCTTCGCGATGTCCCTTCGGGAAAAAGTGCCAATTAAATTGGGACGGATTGAGTGCGAGAGGTGAGCGTTCTAGCAATTTTCCAAAGCATTTCGCAGCGTTGGTCCGCAGCGACGATGCCCCTCGGCCCCTCTTTGTTTGGCTTCGGCTTCAGCGAAAACACGGAGCGACGATCTCGCAAGAGACTCTAATGACTCACGTAGCGAGGCGATCGTTAGAGGATCGTGTCCACGAGCCGTGACTCGTCGATCCTCACTTTTCCGCGAGATCGCACGACAGTTTACCGCGATATAATCAATTTGCGGCGATACGTAACGAAAATTTAATGAACTTTATTACCTGAATGAGAATCACGTAACGCTCTCGTGAAAAAAACGCGGGGGAGTGGGACGGGGGAGGTGAGCGCGATAGGTGATCGTAACTGTTGAAACGGCACACATATCGCGCCGCTATTTTGAAATCGTTTTCGCGAAAGAGTAGAGACCTACACACATAATTCACACCGCCTTTCACCCTCAAACGGCCGCGTTGGGTAATTACGCAGCGTTTACGATAAAATTGTAATTGTAAAAACAGAAAAGCGTCATGTAATAAAGAATTCCATATGATTCACGTGCGTAATAATCGCTATTGCTGTGTAAAAAATTATAGTAATGATTAAAAAGAAGATGAAAGTGATCAGAGAGAGAAAAGGATCGGTGTCTTCAATACGTTTCTTCATTTTACGCGTTTCGATTATATGTGAAATATCTCACATTTAACCATTTGTAACATTAAGGATATGTTGTGCATTAATACTATATTTTCAATGGCGCGTCAAGAGGGTTATTCATAAATTTAGTATTCATCGAACAAAATTATGTTCCTATATATTTATTCCGCTACCTAAATAATAAATATTAATTTGAAACGAAGTTGAGGTAGATACATATACACAAAATTATATGTACAAAAATATTACATTTTATTTTTCTTATTAATGTTATTTTTATGCATTGGTTGATCTAATAGAGATGCACAGATGATAGAAAGAGGTATATAAATGTTTAAATATTTGCACATGTTTATGTATTTCGAGTATTACTGTGTAAGTTATGAACTTTATATCGCTATTTTTAGAACAAAATGGTCAATGATTCTGAAATTTAAGTATGTCTGTATATTATTAGGTGTTTGAATTAATTCTCGCTGCTTTTGCTATAAAAACTCATGTTTATTTCAAAAGAACGGTACATTATATCTTATTAAAAGTATCGTCCTTTGGAAGCTACAACCTTTTCCCACTTTTCGAACAACACATGGATTCCGCGATAAAAAAAATTCAGGTTCTTTCGAAGCGATCCAATCATCGAGCCATTTTTTGATATCTTCGGAAGAACTGAAGTGCTGCTCAGAAAGGCCATGCTGCATCGACCGAGACCGAGACAAATGGTAATCTGAAGGAGCAACGTCTGGTGAATAGGACGGGTGGGGTAAGACATCCCATCCAAGTATCTCCAAGATTTCCTTCATTGGTGTTGCAACATGCGTTCTAGCATTGTCATCGAAAAGAATAATTTTATCATGTCTTTTGGCGTATTGTGGGCGTTTTCCTTTGAATGTTCGATTCAAATTGAATAATTGTCGTCGGTAACGTTCAGCATTGATGGTTTGACTCGGTTGCAGCAGCTCATAATACACTATACCGACTTGATCCCACAAATGCACAGCATGATTTTCATGAATATCCTGTTTTGGCGTTGACGTTGATAGTTCGCCGGAACGCACCCATGATTTCTTGCGCTTGGGATTGTTGCAACGAATCTATTTTTCATCGCCAGTCACAATTCGATGCGAAAACGTTTTTGTCTTTGAAGCAGCAATTTACAAATGATTAAATGTTTCGCAATATCTCTTTCTCTCAATTCATGTGGGACCCAGTTTCCTAGCTTCTAGATCATTCCTATTGCTTTTAAACGTTTAGCAACGGTGACTCATCGACATTTAGTATTTCTGACAACTCTTTGAGCGTCTGACATGAATCTTCTTCCAGTAATACCTCCAATTCTCCATTTTCAAACTTTTTCGGCTAACCAGGGCGCTCTTTGCCGTCCGCGTCAAAATCGTTGTCTTTGAATCGTCTAAACCAATCTCTGCAAGTTGTTTCCGATAGAGCATGCTCCCCATAAACCTCCACTAGCAAACGATGACTTTCAACGGCAGATTTCTTGAGATGAAAGCAGAAAAGTAATGATTCTCGTAAATGCTCTTTTTTGATAGAAAATCTGATATCTTCAATGCAATACAAAATTGTGTTCTTTGCATTATGATCTAATGCTACACATTGATTATTAAAGCTTATTGGCAGTACTTTCATATATATCAACAGTCACTTTAAGCTATGTGGAAACAACACAACTACTGACCTCTATTAATCAACAGCGAGTATTAATTCAAGCACCTAATGTTTTTCACCATAGTAGTTTTTCGGTAGAACCTTATTTTTACTTTAAAAGATATTAGAAATTAAAAATAGCACGCTAATTTTAATGAATGCATATTAACTTTAGTTACAAATAGTCTCAGTTTACGGTTTACAGTTGGTCAATCTCTTTCTAATTATACGAACAATGTGTTAGATAATATTTCAACGCGTATTCAGTGCGAGTTTCATCGAATTCAAACTCATTTCCCTTTACAATTTCCTTTAAAGTGGAATCATTTTTTATCTAGGCTCTGAATTATTATCAAACTTTTAGTGCCACTATAAATGCAATGCAGATCAATTTGTAATTATTTTCAGAATTTTTCAATTTTTTTGAGTTATAAGCAACACATCCCTCTCATTCTCTTCCTTAAGGTATAATATTATATTACAAGATATCCAATTGATCCTTTAAATTATGCGGAATTTATAAGATATGAAAAATCATATTTCTCAAATACGAAGACACACAGAAGAATCAAAGGAGTACAAAGAGACTGTGAATGTTAGGATCGTTGGTCCTGATTCGTGTTTAACTTTCAAAAACTCCGGGTTAAACTGATCGTCTTCTTGGGCACAAGATGAAAGTCACCTGTCGCTGTTTTTTTTTTTCTCACCACGGCGTAAAGTTAAATCACGGTCCTGCAGCGAATGTCAGATTGCGAGACGGGTCATACTTCGCCAATGCTTTATGCACTTTATGTTTCGCGCAAGCGCCGCCGGAAGGTTTGTTGCTCGCTCATTAAGTGGTTAAGAATATTTCGCACAACATAAAGCCGTTTGGTCTGTCGGCTGGTCGCTGCGGAATTTTATTTACAATCAGACGTCAACGGCCAGGCGTCGTGCGTTGTATGCAAATCTCAAATAACGGCGGAAAATTGCGACGCGTATAACTACGGCGATTACGAGACTCGATCGATTGCGCAAAATCGCGCGACGCAAATGTCGTGTGTTCGCGGCTGCACCTTCGCGACGGCAGAAATCAGCGCGCGTTCGTAAGTACGCACCAGTAAACGCAAGAATAAACGCTATTTCAATGTTAATTAGCGGTGGAAGAAGTAACGGCCAACCGCGAAATGTTCTTTCTCGACCGCACGATCGCATTGTTCGCACGTGTCGACTTCCGTTATTTTTTAACGATCGCCATTCCCGACGGCGGACTCGATGTTGAAGCGCGTAATGACGAACACATCGCTCGGGCGATTTCTCTCTCTCTCTCTCTCTCTCTTTCTCTTTCTCTCTCTCTCGCTCTCTTGCACGCGCGCGAGCGCGTTTTCAACGTCATCCGCCATAAAAGTGCTCAAATTGACGCTTTGTCCGACCTCCATCGCGCCTTTGCGCTTTGTTATTGTTTAAAGCGTTACGTTTGCTCGTTAATGTAAGCGCCTATTTTCGTGCACTTATGCAACGATCGTAGGACCTCGGGACCGCCGCTTTATTATACGAGTATTGTGCAACGATTAACTGGAATACCGCTCGCGCTTATGACCCGCTTCTGGCCCGCGATACAGCCTGTGCCAAGCAGATTTACAAAAGGCGCAAGATAATTAGTGAGACGTGGGCAGGTAACGCATAAAGTGCGACTTTCTCATTGTGCGAACCGATCACAACCGTAACGACGATCGATGAATCAACGGATCCCGAGTCGAAATATTAATTTTATATTAAGTCTACTCGAAAATAAATCACAACAGGCCATAACGAGCCAAGGCACAGGTCGCGTAATGCTATGTTTTTAAAATAAATATTGAAATTTTGTTATACAAAACGTGTTAACATAAATATTAACCGTGTTTATAATCATTTAACACTTTAAACTTTCCTGTCACAGACTCTTTTCAGTAAAAAATAATAACATTTCCAATATACAATAGCGAAAAATTATATCGAAAGTAAGTCAAGTGATAAAACGTCAATTAAGTGAAGCGTTAAATGATTGTAAATACAGTCAGTATTTATATTAATATTTCTTATGTAAAAAAATTTTAATATTTACTTTAAATATATAGCATGACATGTGCCTTGGCTCGTTATAGCCTGTTGTGATTTATTTTCCATAGTTTCGTCGAGCTATTTCAATTTATAATTAATGACTCTATTTAGTTCTACATTAAGCCTTCAAAGGTCTCCTATTGTACTCCTTTGGTACTACAAATGAGAATTTATTTCCGTTTTCTCCGCTTAAAGATTTAATGCAGAATTTAAAATTTCCTCCCGGGAAGTCTAAATTACTTTTATAGCGTCAAAAAAACACTATTAGCGCACTAACAGTGCTCCTTTCATGCTATATATGTGAAATTATTTTCATTTTCTCTATTTGAAGACTTAACATAGAACTAAGTAGACTTAATGTAGGACTAAAATTTTGACTCGGGTTTAAAGGTCGAAATTTTTAATTCTACATTAAATTTTCAAATAAAGAAAATGGAAATAAATTTTTACTTGTTAGCATCAAGGAGCAAAATGTTCTTTTAATGCTAAAAACAGGAGTTGAGACCTCCACAGTCTCTAAGTATTTATTTTACATTAAGTTTTCATATGGAAAAACGGCAATAATTTCCTATTTGTAGCATCAAAGGAGCACAATAGAAGACTTAATATAAAACTAAAATTTCGACTTGGTTTATCACTGATAATTGCACAAACGATAGAAAGAGAGAAAGGGGGAGCAAGAGGAGGAAAAAAGAATTCGGGTCATTGTCCATGCACGCGTAAAGCGTAAGGCAGCGACAATAGCGGAATCCTCATTAACGGGGCCTCCGTTAATGACGGTAACGAGCGGCGCCCGATTTCGACACCGCCGCAGCCGGATGCGCCATTATGACGTGGCCGACGATTTCTTCACATCCGACAAATCGACAGCCGATCGTATCGCGCGTACACGCGCCTGGCTCGCGTGCGATTAGGCCAGTGTCTCCCAATCGAAGTCTCTCAGGTCGACGACTTCTATGTTCACGCAAAAAACCAACGAGCTTCGAGCCTCATGTGGGGACGTTGATGTCACGTGGACGTATCTTGACATGCGAATAATTATCTATCTCATTGTTCCCTTTATTCTTTTTTCCTCTTTGTTATTCGAATTTCTACCTTTAAGAATTCCACGGGATGTGTGTGAGGCAAGTCGCGCTGAGAACTTCTTCGCGGAGGAACGATTTGGGAACACTGTGTGGATTAAATAGTTGTGCAGTCGCGAAGTTGCCACGTGCGCCGACGGAAATGTCGCGTGTCATAAGAGATCGCTGAAAAACGCGCAATTCCAATCGCCTTGCACGAATCCTGATAATTCGTTTTTGCATCTTCTCGGGATTTTTCTTCGGGGAAAATTAATATTTGTACGTAGATACATGAAGTTTCGTTTATTTCTCCTCGCTGGGCGTTTCTAACCGCTCTTACGTGGCGTGTGTTCGCAAATATAGGGATGTACGAGACGCGGAATCATAATTCTCACAGCAATGAACAGCGCCGCTATAAAACTGCGTTTCTAGAAACGTTTCCGGGCAATAAGTTCAAAGACAGTTAACGACGGACAATCGGTGATTGGTGGCGTTCCGGCGGAAGACAGTCGGGAACCGCGTAATTCCGGGTGTAATAATACGCAGATCGATGTAAATCGCGCGAGCAAATTTCGTCACAAGAGTGAAAGTACACAGTAAGAAACATTTTGTACCTGTGTTAAAATCGGCCCTTGTTAAAATTTTCGTATTAAATTTTTAACATATCCGTGTGTTAATTTAACATATTGTGTTTATGTTATATATTTTGTGTTAAGTGTCGATATATATTTTGTGTTAAGTCAATATTCAACATATGTAAGTGTTAAAATAACTTTTTTTATATTTCAGTATCGATTAATATATTATGAATAATATATAATTTTGTGTTCATTTTTTACATAATATTTGTGTTACTTCTCAACATGTTCACCTTCTGTTAAATTAACACAAAAATTTGTGCGGACCGTTTGGGACATGTGGAATATGTTAAATTTAACACAAAATTGTTTACTGTGCAGAGGATTTTCTCCGCGAGGAACTAGTATTGCCACGGGAAAACTAATCTGGTCGTTAACTCCTCGAGAGACAATTCGACGGACTTTCTAGCTCACGATTCATAAATCTCGCGAATCGCTAATAAAATTATCCGGTCATGAAGCGCGCCGATTTTCCAGGCTAGGAGATAACAATGCGATTGCCACGGTGGTCGCTCTGCTTACGTCGGGCGGCAGAACGGCAAAACAGATCGTCAGATTTACGACGAGATTCGACGTCGCGGGCGACGGTGGCGCTCATTATGACGCTAAAACTCAAAACCGCGCAATATACAGCAACGTAAGAGTCGTTAAACGCATTAATAGCTATTGCATAACAGCCTCACAACTATAATCTTATATAATAGCGTGCCAGGTTATATCGTCACGGTGTCGCGAATCGGATTTTATATGTACGAAAGAAACCGAGTGTCTCTTCGCTAGCTGTCACAGCTTTGAAACGGTTTTCCGAATCCCTCGTTCTCTTTCTCTTTTTCTCGAAGGAAAGGAATCGGTAATTTATACCGTAAGAATAATTTACAACGTAGCCAACGCGAGCCTTAACCCACTTAACAAATCAACCGGTGAGATAAAATTCAACCGAGTCTTTTCGTCGCTGGAAAATTTTACTACGCGCACCACCGTCTTTACAAATTTTTCCGCTGACAGAGAGATCCGGTTACGTGTGTGCAAAAGAAACATTTTATTCTACCTTACACGCAAGACAACATTCTCGACATCGATCGCGAACCGTGCACATCCGAAGCTCGACAAAGCCAGCCGTGTAAATCCAGAATTATCCCCCTACCGGAATGTCGCCCGAGTGTTACAAAATATTGTTTCCACGAACTGTATTACGCGTAACCAAGAGAGCCGCCAGGTGCAACCGACAGATAACTGTTACGTTTCCGGCGTAACACCGTCAAAATCATTTTCTCTTCTCTCTCTCTCTCTCTCCCTCTCTTTCTCTCTCCCTCCCTTTCTCTCATTCCTCTTTGCGGCGGTCACGATTATGTCGCTGCTACTCCTTGCAGACATTAACGGAAAGCTCACCTCTCGTAACGTCTAATTCGAGGCGTTATTCAACGCCCCAAAGTTACGTGACTAGTCGTTCTGTAACAAGGCGTTACAGCGTCCCTCGTTACGAATTCGTCGGATCAAGCGTGAAACGCAACGACGTGCCGCGAATATCGGACATTGTGCATCCTTGCGTTTTCTCTCCGCTCGCGCGAGACATTATCGTTACGTAAATTGCGTATGCATCCAAGAAATTTCCGTATCTCTGTTTCTGGATACGGCCAGAAATCGATCGGCCAAATTGTCCCATGACCGCTTCCCAGGGACGATGCAGTCGCGCGATTAGAAATGGAAGTGACCCGAATTGCTCGTTGTCGCATATCATTATTCATTATTGCTAAGTTGCGAACGTTCTTCTTCTTGTTTCCCGAATAACATCTTATTCGATTGAATATTATAATATGTTGCCGTCGGAGGTTCGATCAGTCAAATCTTACTCGACGTTTCGTGCTGAAATATATAATGTCAAACGATGATATTTAGTGAAATTTAAAATAGTTATTCTTTATATCCTTCTTATATTTTTTAATCAACATATCAATATTTCATTGTTCTTTAATTATTCGCAGTTCTTTAGTCTTATTATTATTTTATTTTTTTTTATTTTATCTTACAATATTAATTTCCTTTAGGAAGGCGAAACATTGAAAACAGCTGTAACGTTGACGCTGTACCTTTTGGTAATACAACTAACATACATTTATAACTCGATCGTAAATTGTCAGTCTCATGTTGAATAATAAAGTAAATATTAATACTAAGTTCATTTTTATACGTTCATTATTAAGTTCGCCAAGGCGCCGCAAAAACAGATTATACAACACGAGTATATTATCTCCGCAGCGATAAGTTTGAAATCATGGTTCTGCCGAGGGCTAAATCGCGACCAGCGTCCATTCGCCTGCGTGCATCAGAGATATGGCGATTGAGAAACGCGGCCCGCGTATGATCTCTCTCGCGAGTTTAATAGACGTTACTTTGTGGCCTTTTTGCAATGAGATCGAGCTTGGTTATCGTAACAACAGGCGCGAGACGCGTATCATAGAAACGCGAACACTCGTTAAATAGTGAAACGGTTCGACCAATCTCCCGGCTGTATCTCGTCAAGGCCCGCAAAAAATCGATCGATTCTTACATAACGGTTATAGATAACATTATTATCATGTTACATCGCGCGCTCCGAGCGTGTGCACCGGCGAACTGGTTTTCCCAGACACACAATCATTACTCCCGGTCAACGTATAAAAATCTCTCGGTAAGTCCAGTCGAATTCAGCTGACGGGGAATTTAGAAGATCTCCCTCGAGACGCGCGCAAAAAGTTCGCCGTAGAAATTCAATTTCTTTCTCGACGTCGATAGATCGTTCGATCAGGGAAGTTGACCGCGCACTTTTAATCGAAATTCTCTCGGAAAGAGAACCTCAGTGCGCACTCTCTTTGTGCCGGCCAATCTGGCATTCTGTGCATCATGCGCGGTTCATTATTAAACGCGCCACGCCCTTAGATGTCCCGAAGGCTGCAGCCGCGACGGGCTGCAAATTGCAGCGGCGGGATGCTGCGCGCGCGATGCACCGCCGCGCTCGCTCGGTGGAGATAAATGGCAGGCGCGTTTAGTCGGCGGGAGAGTTTGCCGAAAGATATATCGGGAATCCGACGGGCCTAGCGGAAAAAAAGGAGCATACCGTCGCGGCGTGATGCGCTACGCGTGGTTACAGCACGCGTCTCCTATTCCGATTATAGCTATTACAGCAACAGTCTCCGGGAGCACAATGTAGCTCGACGCTTGCTTGCGAGCATTTGCGAGTATTTGCGGTGTACCTTCAGGGAGAATCGTGAAGAAAAAGGTACATGATAACGCATGCTCGATGCGAGTCGTTCTCTCGAAAAAGAGAGTATTATTCGAATGAAAATGCTCCACTTTGGGCGCAATTTATAATTCTAATAATATTAACTAATAATACCCACCGGGGGAGCTGCGGATGATGTAAATTTTCGACGATATGAGACTGAAGTATCGCCCCGGAGAGATAATATTAGAGAATTACACCGAGACGGTTGCAACGAAGATATCGTGATAGGTGTAAGAGCCGCGGCGAGTACGCCGGGCTCTCTACGGTGGGTAACTCCGGGATTAATTATCGTCGACAGAAGTACCGCAAGAGCGCGTGAAGAAGCATGCGGCTATTAATTGCGCTAGTCGCGCATAATGCACAAATATAAATCACGTGTAACTGTAAATGCGTTGCATTATACGTGGGAAACGCGTGTGATGCGAAGGTGCTATGAGACGGCGTGATAAAGGTCGCGACGAGCGGGTGGGGGTCAAACGGTCGATAGATCAGTTGTAACTAATTAAATCCTTTCGCCGTCCGACGTCGGTCGTCAAGGATAAAGCAGACAGGGCAATGTCCTGCGAGATTCGTTTGCGTAATGTACAGCGCGATGTAACCTTTCTATTGTGCCACTTAAGGCCAACACAGCTGGAAAGGTCGATTCTGAAAGCAAAATCGGAACGAAACGGGAACCCAGAATTTAGAATTCGGCCGAGTCGCGCGGATGACGTAATGTAAAAATAATCAACGGGAGAAAGAAGAAATCGCAGGAGGAAATTATCGAGATTTAACCGGCGTTTCTTGATGTTGTAAAAATTTGCCGCTCAGCCGACGAAAGAATTACAAATGAAGGTGAGTCACTTTGCTTCGCTTATCATTATCGAAATTTCGCAATTTTTCACAAGCATTTCGAAAGTACGGTAAAATGGACCGAAGATTATTCAATTGAGATTGTACTTCATTTTATACGTCAGGACATCAAGGATCACCCGAGGTAACCTCCTGCGCTAGTTATGTAAGGCAGCAGCAACGCAACGTGACCGTGAATTTATCGATTCTCCGCTTATCGTCGAGCGCCTTGATATCTCGCTTACCAATTCGTCCCGTCTGCAGACTATAAAAATATCTCGAATGCAAAAAAAAATTTATCTTTTCATGGAAATGATGTTCCGCAGTGGTGACATTTTAGAATACTAGAGAGAACACGTTCTTCCTTCCATTTCGTTATTATGATGTTCGAATATATAGTTAATAGTCGTGGTATTTATGATATATTTATGATATTCATCCAGAGATATTTTATGTCACGCGTTTAAAATTCTATGACTGTAAATTTTCCAAGTTTTTGTAGTTGCGTCTATATCCTACTTCCATTTAAATTTTCTCTTTTAGATATCGATCGATTTTCTCGAAAAATAAGCTGAGATTCTGACAAGCGTTTTACGCCAAAGTAAAAAGCGCATGCAGAAAATACGTGTATTATGCGATTAATCGAGGCTAAATATAGACCGCGTAATTATAATACGCGCGTGTGGTTCATCGGCACACATGTGAATGTCATCAGTTTCGCGACACTGGAAGTTCCACGATGTACAATGATAAAACATTGCGAACTAATTAAATATGAAGTTCACTTGGCACTAGATACGTACACGGAGAAAATGTTACAGTGAAAATTACCAACAAAATTTTGTAATGCTGGATTATACCAGAATTATGACTGAAATTATGATATATGTTGTATCTATAATGATGTGTTCACATGATATACATCACTAAATATTAAAATATATATCGTAATTTCAATCGTAAATTCCAAAATTATGGTCCAGCATTATAAAATTTTGTGGTAATTTTTACTACAATATTTTCTTCAGGTAGATTATAATCAATCGTCAAAGTAAATAATCTAATGTATGATAATATCAATATCGATATATTAATTAAAACGAGACCGTCCGATTGAGCAAATTGCAAACAATTTTATAATTACAATTTTACAATTTTACGTTTTGTATTTTATACAATTTTTCTATTTTTCATGTACTTCTTAGCATATTACTTTTTTATGTCTTAAAAGCATTGTATCAAAACATCTTCCATAAATAAATAAATAAATAAATTAATTAATTAATTAATTTAATTTAATTTATTTGAACCTTTTATTGAACGCTCCTTTTTAGGAGATACGCGACTTTTCTTTCGGAGTTCCACGATTATACAAATTATCGAAATCGACGCGCTCGCGACGTGCGCGTTGTGTGTGTGTGTGTGTGCGTATGCATGTATATGCGTGTGATTCCATCGCACCACGACACGGATTAGGCAATCATTCGGTATTCTCAACGAGGCGTTATAAAACCTACCTTAAAAACAGACACGCGAAATAAGAGGGCAAAGCGAACGCGGAGAGCGAGAAGAGGAGGAGAAGAAGGAGAAACAGGAGGAAGAGGAGGAAGAGGAGGAATCTCGTAATATGGTAATACCACATGTTCGGTGGGGCATTGACGTTACATAATGGTACACGAAAGTACGCGAGAGACATCGCGATACACAAACTGGCTGACTATCAGAAACCTCGGGAGCCATTATGCAACGGAGACGCGAGTAACAAAGAGCCGGGAACACCATCGCGCATCGTACCACGAGTTCGATCCGGAATGCCAAGACGTGAATTCCACTTTGCAATCGCGAAGACGTTCTCCCAATTCACCGAATCGAGATGTCGATTTCGAGGAACGGGCCGCGGGCCGATCGCGAATAAGAGTCGCCTGCCGTTTGACTCATAAACTCGTTAGTCAAATGAGGTCACCCGTTGATCAGGGGGCGGAAAGTGATTCACTGATACTTAACGTCGACGATGATGATGTAATTCGAGACGACTACTGCCAGCGTGAATTTTGCTCGACGATGTGCCTCCGAGGTTCCTTTAGGCGCAGTCCATAACAATTGTTTAATAATCAGAGAAAGCACGACGAGAAAGGAAGGAACGGCGTTTCAATTGCAACAATCGGCTTCTGCGCGGCCATCCGTTCGCGGGCGAGCCGTCCGATACGTGTTAATTACTGCGAGCACCTTGGTTAAACTCCCTTGTATTGTAGTGCTTATGAGAACAGCACTTATGAGAAGTTGGTATGAAAATTTCTCTGGAGAGAACTCTCATTGTTACATATTATGCTGATAAGAAAGTTATATCGTTTTTCTGTTGCTCCAATTGAAATGTTCATTATTTCGTTGTACTTTGTGCGATTTAGACAATTTTGGTATTAATCGAAAGCTAGTAGTTCCACGTTTTGATTTTTGATATTACAGGTGTTTTTTAGAAATAAATTTTTAGAAATAAGGGTATATAATGGATCAAGAAAAATTTCATTTTAAGCATTCTATGCTATATGAGTTCCAACTTGGTCATAATGCGACGGAAGCTCATAAAAATTTGTGTTTCGTCTTTGGACCATCTAAAGTTAAAGTGTGTACGGTCCAAAGATGGTTTGAAAAATTCAGGTCAGACGACATGAAGCTTCAAGATGAACCTCGCACCGGAAAACCAAAGGAGCTTGATGACGACGTTCTGAAGGCTTCAGTGGATAATGAACCACTATTGACTACGAGGAAGATCGGGGATAAGTTAAGCGTCAGCTATATAACAATTGAAAACCACTTGAACAAGCTCGGCTTTGTCTACAAATGGTGTCGTTGAATTCCCCGTGAATTAAGCGAAAAAAATATGGCAGATCGAATTTCTGATCAAGCTTCTTCTTTGCTTGCTCGACAACAATATAAGCCATTCTTGGATCGTCTGGTTACTAGTGACGAAAAGTGGATTGTGTATGACAATGTAGTGAGGGAAAGGGCCAAGGTAATGTCAGACAGTTCGCTTCCTACCCTTGCAAAGGCCAATTTGCACCAAAAAAGCTAGTGCTTTGCATTTGGTGGGATTGTCGAGGTCCTATCCACTGGGAACTGTTGCAACCAGATCAAACTGTCACAGCAGACCTATATTGTGATCAGCTAACCCGACTGAATACAAAAATATGTGAACTTATGTGACTTCGTCCAGCACTGTACAACCGAAAAGGTGTTGTCTTCCAATATGACAATGCCAGGCTTCACGTGGCTTTTTAAGAACGAAGGAGAAGCTCCAGGCTCTTAGTTATGAAGCTTTATCCACCATACTCACCTGACCTGGCACCATCTGACTACTATTTGTTCCTCTCGATGCAAATTTTCTTAAACGAAAAAAATTTCGAAACTTTCAGGATGTTCAGAGGGCAGTGGTCGATTTCCTGGCTTCAAAAGATAGGATCAAAGGATAGGATTATACATCAGGCATAAATGACCTTGTTGACAGATGGAGGAAGGTCATAAAAACAGTGGTCAATATTTCATTAATTAATCTCACTTATGAGCTTAAATATAAGAAATTGAAATTTCCTCAAAAAAACGACATAACTTTCTTACCATCCTAATAGATATATTTATACAATATTCTCCCCGTTCATAACGAGCTGGACTGATACCAGCTGTTCGATACGAGCAATGGCGCAAATGGAAAATAAAGAACTTCTCGTGTTGCAAAAGTATGTCTGTTTGCAAGAATAAATGTATAGAAGAAAATACTAGATTCAGGTAAATAATTACTCCAATACTTCTTAGCAAATTTTGGACTAAGTAAATTTTACGGAAGAAAGGGATTCCGTTCCTGCAACAGAATAGGAAACTAAATGAAAACTCAGTGACAAAAAATGTAAACTCATGCGACAGAAGAAGTGATATCTTTGTTACCGCGATCAAGAACATTCGTGTGAACATCTAGCTGTATTAAAACTCGGTTGAGACAACTGAAAACAAATAACTGAGAAGAAATCTCCTATAGGAATTTTTCTGTTTATACAACTGAATTTTCGTCTGGCCTCCAGACGATGAAAAATTCAGTTGTACCAATGGAATTGTTTTTACGTGTATTTGGATCAAGTAAATATTATTAATATATTTTACATGGATAGTTTACTTGAAAAATACTTCATTTGGATAATTTATTTGCAAATTATTTTACTTAGATCAAATAAATATTACTTGATGCAAGTAAAAATTTGCTAAGGGGCATCGGAGTAATTATTTATTTACATCTAGCACTTCTCTTTCTGCGTATGGAAAACGCCCGTCTTCCTCGGCGGATTTATCGATTGATTAATTTATTGCTTGTCTCGATACAATTGTTTCTGTTTTATTCAGTGCCGGATATCGGGATGAGTATCACAGCGAGGGCGCTTGCTCTCACTGGTAGCACATCCCGCCGCATTTCGTAATACCGATCGCGAGGTGCCTGAGCTCTCTGAGGTCGGGTCGGTTCGCGCATATCTACTCGCGGTTAACCGAACGTACGTAAGCAGCTATAATGCACGGCGGCGATTTCGTCAGCCGTGTCGAGAGCTGACGCTCGACAATAGGAGAACGCGCATGAAAGGTTACGTACCTTCAACACCGCGCTGGAACAGTTATGAAATACAGGGCAGCAGCGTGCCTGCGCCCGTCGATTTCTCGCCTCTGTGTCGAAGTGTGATCGCCCTCGCACTGTGCTTTCTCCGATAATCCACGGGGATGGAAGAGGCCACATCTGCGACAGATTCAACGAGAAGTCAACTCCTACGTACGTCAATGCGGCTCAAATAAAAAAAATATACGTTTCAAATTCCAAAGTGAAGGAGAAAGAGAGAGAGAGAGAGAATAGAATAAAGTATTTATTGATACTCTAAAGATACAGTATCCTCATATAAAGAAAGGGAGAAAGAAAGAGAATAGAGCTTTGCGAGAACTCGACATAGACAACATGAAAGATATTTTTGTATTCTCGAGACGACGATACAGGCACGTTGATGCACGAAATTTCGGCGTGAACGAACGACACGTTTGCAGACGGCCTCTAATATTACCGGAGAGGCCTCCTCACGCGTAGGCCGGATTACATAAATTATCTTCTCGTAAATTCTACGTTTTACGGCAGGACAAGCTTTGAGAAGAAAAGAAGAAAACCTAACCTTTACGAGCGTCGTGCCGACGCGATCCACCCTGTCCTTCTATCTGGCATCTTCTTCGCTTGGCTGGATGCGTTAAATAGCTTTCGTGTCGACGCACCTCGTTCCATGTACGTACAAAAGCTATCCATTTATCCGAAAACTGCCCCTCGCAATTACACGGAGCCGCGCGCGCGTCCGTTCCCAAACTACGCTCGTTCGAACTCGTGCGCATGCGCGCTGCGCTTCGCCGAGTAACTGTTTGCGCTTGAATAATCGACGCCATGAAGACCTATCGATAAGTAACGTTTGTCGATACTCTCGTTCATCGACCAAAAGTATTGGCCGCGAATCGAAATCGCGATGAGTTCATCTTCATTTGTTCGTTTTTTCTCGCGAGGGACGAAGCGCGCTAAGAGAACATTTTACGCGCGTGCATAGCGCTAATAGATTAGATCGCTGTCGGTAACTTTACATTCTGGTTACAACTAGAGAGATTATCTCGTCGACATGGGAGAAGGAACGGGGCTGTCGTCATGAATACGAGTAATTATTGAAGGAGCGACGACGGGTTCGGCCGTTACGATTTCGTGCGATCGCTGACGAGTCGATTCTCGATATAGGCGGGAGGCAGAGAAAGGTGGCGGCGGCGGGTTTTTCGGCTGCCTGGCCGTGACCCGCTTCGCATTACATAAGCAAGCAGATCGCCACTGCCTCGGCCTCGAAGTCGACGGCAACGGCGGCGAAGCAGCGCCGGGCGATCCGGACGGATGAGCCGACGCCGGGTGAACACCCAGACAAGGTCAGACCCGAGCCAGGATGCAGTATGCTATGCAGTCTGGCGGGATGCGCATACTCTTCTTTTCTTTTCTCGCCTGCCTCCCGAGAACCGAGAGGCTCAGGAGAGCGAGTCTTTGTTCGAAGGAAAGACGCTCGGAGGAGTCGTCAAGGGAGGGATGATCGGAGGGGACCGGCGCGAGAACGTTGAATTCAGTAATTATTATAAACGATATCGATGCTTCGCTCTATGAGAGGGTAAGGCGAATTCGATTATCCGCAATATACCGGATTAGTGCACATTAAAGGCAGCCACACATAAAATATCGATCAATCGTAACACAAGCACTTTGATGGTGAATATACAAGCACAAACGATGATGAATACAATTAATATACAAAAATGCTAGATTCAAGTAAATAATTACTCTAATAATCCTTGGTAAATTTTTATCTAGATTAAATAAATGTTACTTGAATGTAGCACTTTTTTTATATTTAAGCAATATATATTTACTCGATCTAAGTGAAATTTACTTAATTCAAGTAAAAATTTGCTGAGGAATATCTCCAGTAAGCAAGAAACATTTAATCAATCTCTTGAAACATTAATTTTATGTAGATTTTATAAACATTTTGATATAATATTTTTTTAATATTTTTAAACTGATAATATAGTATTTCTAAATATAGTATTTCTAAAAATTTTAATATAGAAATATTATTATTTTAATATAGAAATATTATTTCTAAATATAGTATTTCTAAAAATTTTAATATAGATTTAATATCNTTAATATAGAAATATTATTTCTATATTAAAATTTTTAGAAATACTATATTTAAAAATACTACATTTACAATCTTCCGACATCATACGTTGTAGCATGTTGACCAACAAGCGATGTCCAATAATATTGATTTATATAACTCAACTTATAATGCTCTCAGAACTGAATTTATTAGACTTTTATTCTAATATTATAATTTTTTTATTTTAATATTTTAATATTAATATTATAATTTTAATGTAAATTTTTCCTTGAATATTTTATTAATTGAGTTATTATTGTATTTTTATTTTGTCTTTGTATGTAATACAAGTAAATGCAATTAATTATATATTTTTGTTCGAGAAGAAAATTGTTTCCCGTTTACTTAATAAATAATAATTATTATTATTATCATTAGGTTTAATTGTTCAAAATGCTTATAACCTTTTTTATTAAAATAACTGCTTCATTATTATTATTATTATGCATAGCGATGTGCACCAATCTGGGTAGCGCGGGTGATCGAATTCGCTATTAATCTCATGTTCATGCACTCCACACTCATGCCGTTTCCGCTCGAGAGAGAATACATTGTTCGCGGGGAATACCTTCGGCGGTAAAAGGATGTTCCGCGGCTGCGATTCGCGATGCGGGAAATGTCGGGCATGCGTTGTGCTAGTACGAACGGACGCGCGCGGTTTTAGCCTCGGCCGGTCGTAAAGCCAACGCACGGATTTGTCCCGCGGTTCTTTAATCCCGCGGACTTACGTAATGCGATCCAATTTAGCCCGTTCCTTCGTCCGTTCTCCGGTGATACACGCTGGAACGAACGCGCGCTCGCCGTTTTCGCCAATTACGAGGCAATCGCCCGAGAAATCTGCCGACTCCGTGGAACGAAACACCATGCGGCGTATTAATGACACGTTCTAATAACGTATTATCGCGAACGAGCCATCATCTCGACGTTTTCCCCTTATAGCTCAGCGATCGATTATGCATCATCGTCGTTGCATCGCAGATGGATCGGCCAAGTACTTTGAAACGACGTGCTTACCTTACAAAGTGACTAACATATCTCTTACTATTTCTCTCTCTCTTTCTCTCTGTTCGCGTGATGGGAATCGAGCCCTAAATCGGTCCGAGAATACGTTCAGGAATTTTTTAGGCCAACGATACAGCGATATCCTGCATTCGCGCGCGCGTTGCTCGAGTCTCTCCACGTTGAGTTCAAGCGGCCCGCCCGTTTGCGTTTCCTTTCAACGTAAATCTACTTTTAGACCGGATCTTGCATCGAAGGAGCCCTTTTATGGTGTGCGATACGCTACGAATATATATGGCAAAGTCCGAGCGTGCTTCTGCCGGCTTTCCAGTGACATTTCGAAAGACAGATTTCAAAACGTAACACGCGGTAAACTGCAATCGACGGAAACGCTCTCCTTGCATTTATTTTGCGTTTGACGTATTTTTAAATGAACAAAAATTTCTCTCGAATAAATTGATCAAATGACGTATCCGATTTTGTCTTTTATACCCGTTTGTTACGTTTTAATTAGATCATTCAATCCAATTAAATCCAATATGAACGGATATTTTTCTCAGTGTGACATCTCGAATCGAAATTTTGGTCCTACATTAAGTCTTGGTTCTTAAGTCTTAGTTCTACAATACTTAGTTCTACATTAAGTCTTGAAAAACGGAAATAACTATACAATAGAAGATCTTTGGAGACTTAATGTAGAGCTAAATAGACTTAATGTAGAACTGAAATTTCGACACGAGACATATGACTCTTCTCGACGTTTCCCGCCAGAGACGAGGATTTTTGCAACGTTTCATCGAGCTCGGCGGTTGCTCGCTTTTCCACGTCTTACGCGCGTGAAACGTCAAGACGTTTCCGCTATGCGCGATGCATTCGACTTCCAGAATTAATCGAGCGCGCCAACCGCAGACGCGACAGTGACATAATCCGTGAACGCGCAATAACAGAACCTCGCGCAGGCCGCGCGAGGCCGCGGTAAATAAACAAATCCGCTGCGATTAATTACCATCTGGATTACGCGTGTCCAGATGTTATCGAGACAAGTCCGGGCGAATATTCGCGCGGTTACCGGCGACTTACTTACGCAAGATTTTCGACGTTACTTCAAGTTTAGTCAACCTTGATGTTACATACACTCGCTCGCTCGCACACGCGCATTGCGTAGATGTTAAACAGCCGATTACGTAACTATTAAGTCTAGCGTTAGTCAGCGGCCACGTAAGTTCCTAATCGCATCGACCTGCAAATTGCAAAATCGACCGCGCTAAATCGAGGCGTAACTTTAATAATCGCCCCGCCTGCTTTTCTCCCTGTCTCCGCGTTTCGAAACGCGCGATCGATCGCGATCTCGTACAGACGGGTATCGCCGTCCCGTCCCTTCCCGGGTCAACGGGGAGGTGACGAGTGTGTTCGTACGTTAAAGAGAATGTAAAGTTTGACACGTTAGACGTTAGACGCGGAGAGAGAAAAATTTTCACAGTCGACAGAATCAAATATTTGCGCGCCTCTCGCGCGCCATTACTTAATCGTGAGAATGTTACAAGAAACGAGGTAATTACAAAATATGATAAATAAGATAAGAAACGCGCGCGGTTAGCGCGATAAGGAGTGAAGAAGATGGCGGCATAAATGTTAACATAAAATGCGATCATTATCGTAACCTTCATGGCGAACGCGTACAACGCAGGACCGAAAAGCAAGAGATTCGGCGGCGCACGAGGCCCATAAAATTCGCAGAAACACGTGTCCGTCAGAACTTACACGTAATCGCTTAGACGCTTATGTAACAAGCGCGGCTAAGTTCGCGTATGCGAATATCCAACGACTTCGTGGTTCGCGGCGTATTTCGCGGCCCACCTCAGCGAGAAATCAAGATGACACAATATACCTGCGCCGTTTCCAAACGCCTTTCATGAAAAGAATTTCGCGATGATCGCTCACCTCGCGATACGAATGCAAATGCCAGGCACTTTTCAACTGATCGGTCTGACTTGCGTGACAAAGTCACTGTCGTACGAGTGAAATACACTCGACATCTGCCTATCGATGTGTTAGCCGTTAGACGTATCCGGTTTAAGATACGTACAGGCTTGAACGCACGAGCGTCAAAAACGAGAAGCCGATTATACACTCAAAGAAAGAATTAGCCATAGCAGCAGGTCCAAAATAGGGACAGCTAATGTCGTTGCTATCGTAGCTAAATTCATTATTTTAGCCACAACTAGATTTTGGCTTCTACACTGTAAAAAAACATTTTGTACTTATGTTAAAATCGGCCATTGTTAAAATTTTTATATTAAATTTTTAACAGTGTGTTAATTTAACATATTGTGTATATATTATCTCAACGTGTTATGTTGTGCTGATATTTAACTTATTTAACTATTAAAATAACACATTCTACAGTGTCGATTAACAGTAGTAGTTTTGTGTTAATTTTTAACATAATATTTGTGTTACTTTTCAACTTATTCACCTTGCATTAAATTAACAGAAAAATTTGAATGAACCGTTTGGGACATGTGAAATGTGTTAAATTAACACAAATTTTTTTACTGTGGCACCCTGTATATACAGCCACAGTGGTGTTTACTTATGGCTAATTCTTTCTCTGAATATATTATTGATACAAAGCACCGACACCTAGATGAAGACCAATCGATTCGAAAGATTTCTCTAGGGGAAAGCAGGGCAAGATTTATGTGCAAATTTTCAATTCCACTAATCGGTAACACGTGTTTGCGAGATTAGAAACGTCTAACGCGGACATCCGGCGGCATATCAATTCGCGTTTGTGCTTAACGCACGAAAGTACCATTTTCCCCCCGTTTCGTGAGCCATTTGGATGCAACTTGCGGGTCGCTAATATCTCATCGAGCGTATTTCACGCAACCATCCGGGCGCTGAGAGATGTCGTTAGCTCGTAAGCGGCAGCTTGCGATCGTTGGAGTAATCGCGCTTTTACGATAAATCAGTCGGCCATACGGTGTGCGTGTTAACGTAACAAGCGGATGTAGCGGCAGAGAGATCGATGCGAATTGATTTTCAACACGGCCGATATCGTCGACTCGAGCCACTTCGCCCACATACAACTGCTAAGGTAGATAAAGCGCGCTATGTAAATCACGGCGAGTACCTACGTGCGTATTCACCCGACCGGAGTGGACCGTGTGGGAGAAAATGGATCTGAGGGAGAAAATTGCGACAGCCCGCTAGGACTAAATATGCATCGCCAGACGAGCGAGGTGTAATGATAGCGAGTGTCCCTGCAATGCAACGCACGACATGCATCACGCGCGCTGAAAAATGAAGGCTCGCAATTAGCGGAATTGCGGTGGACTGCGATCGAGTATAATTAACCACGCCGTTGGATTGCCGTTTCACTAATAGGCCGGGACTTCTGGGCAGAGGATCAATCAGAAGTCGGCTGAAAACTGACACCGCACTCCTCGCGAGGAATTCTTATCTCCGGCTAATTAGTCCTTGCATAAACATCATGGATTGTCGCACATAACACACACACATATATACATGATGTCTCAAACCGTTCTTTATTTTCGTGGCGCACTGATAAAACGGATGAAACTGAACAGAAAAATCATATACCATTTTGCAAAATTCGTAATGGTTAGTGAGAAATTAATTATTTGTTTCTGAGCTAATGAGTGCACGGGAAACGATAGGCTAGACTTTGTACAAAGAAAAATGGCTTATTTCTGAAGATCTACGATGGGTATCAACTGATAGCGAGAGGCGTGTCTCTTTTCGGCACATAACCCTGTATTATATGCCGCTTGCTGCTTGCTGTATTATTACGCCATTAGAAATCAGTTGTTGTTCATCGTTGCTAGAAGATTTTCAGAAGTAAGCCATTTTTCTTTATACATAAATGTATAAAGTCTGGCCTACCGCTTCCCGTACGCTCGTTAGCTTAAACAAAATAATTAATTCCTCATTAACTATTGCGAATTTTGTAAAATGGCACATGACTTTTCTGCTCAGTTTCATCTCTTCTACATACACATTACGAGAACTGAGAATGGTTTGGGACACCCTGTATATACAGACGACACATGAAATAAACAAGGATATTATTACGTTATTAAACGCACAAATTATGTTACGTGGTTGAAAATTCGCTCGCGAAGCTCGAGCAAGTCGCGACTTCGTTATTACAATTTAAAATTGTAATTCCGTTCTCGAGTTGCACGTTGTATTAATTCAGGTCTCATGGATAGATAAAAAAGAGAGAGAGAGAGAGATCGCTACGACACGTGTCGATTGTATCATATATCATTTTAGACAAAAAAGAGGCGAAGAAAAAACACCGTTACTCACGGAAAGAAATGTCAGCGTCTTGCCGTGCCGTCTGGACGCCCCGTTGTAAGTCACGCTCACCTAAGGAGGCGTAATCGCGCCATTTTCGTAATTGCATTATTATGAGGATAGGTATAAGCATCTACCCGAGTTGTGCAAGCGGCCGCGACTTTATTCGTTACGTGTCGCCTCGCAACGACAAGTAAATAATCGACCGCTTCGCGATGCATCAAACAGAAGAAAAAAATAATTAAGCAGTCAGGCATTAGATATCATCGTAACAGCGTAATAGCGCTTCCCAAATGCAACCAGCGAGACCTCATTACTCGTAAAAAGTGTTACATAACGCGTGATTATAAAAATTAAATTCTTGTCAGAAGGCAAAATTAAGGTTCGTTAATCGCGCGTGCCCTTCAATCAAATTTTCGATAAGATAAATTATAATTTAAATTAATTAAAATTCGTTATTTCTGTTATCTATTCACAGCCTTGAAATTCTTATTAAGCAAAATCGTCTTTTTGAAGCGTGTACACAGTCGTCGTAAATTCTGTCAGAAATGTCTTTTCGAGAAGAGAAATACATTTTTACGCAAATTCAACGTTTACGAAATTTTAGATTATCGCGCTGTGCGAAAATGAAATGCGCCGATCCCAAAATGTCACTGAGAAATATTCGATTTTATATCAGGCGAATCTATCGTTGAGAAACAATTCGTGCGTCAACGAGTGAGCTTTCTTCGAGGGCAAGTAAACAATGCTCAGCACTGTTCTTTTGCGACGAGGAAAAAAACAGAATTACTGTAAACCAATATAGGTATCAGCATGTCGCACTTATATAATCGCCGTAATCGGCGATGCGCGCGCGAACGAGGCGGGTTACGGCTTCGCAACACTGACGTCGATCGTTGCAAATGATCGCATTTGTAACCAGCGCGCGTCCTAGAATATTACGCTCGTTAGATAATTGAAATGTTGCGCCCGTCACCGCTCGCAAAACTGCCGTACACGTTTTGTCCTTCTTTTGGCCCGCGCCGAGTCGAAGTTCCAATCAGCGCGGGTGCGCATAAGCGGCTGGGAAAGTTCAAACGAGGAATTTGCCGGAAGACCGCGCCACGTGCACCGTTGAGATATGTGCCGCTTACGACGTGGCATGAAAAGCGTGAAAGGAATGCACGAGCAGCCTCCCTTTGTTTAAGCGACACGGCCTAAATATACGCGTGAAAGCGCTAAACACTCATTATTCTTAGAACTGTAAAACGCCGGGGCGTCATCTTGGCAAGCCCGGTGGTCGAGAAGCTCCGTTGTTCTCGTACAGGACAGTGACATAACGTCCGCGTCGTCTATGGGCGCACACGCACGTAAAGCACGCGGTGTCACTGTTAATTGTCGCGCTGCACGAGAGAGAGAGAGAGTAAGAGAGAAATATCGGAACACGGATGTAATTCACAATATTAATATCGATGATTCAAACCGGCAGTCTCTTATATGTGACGAAAAGTATCTTACACAAAGTCTAACACGGGTACCTATATCGTTAGACGGCATTATTGCCGCCGAGGGGAAGGAGGAGAGGGACGCGGATGGAGCAAGAGAGAAGGCGAGATTCATTTAGCGCAATTTCCGATTACATCAACCGTGCTACGATTTGAGTTTAGAGGCGACCGACAGCTTCTACGCCGTGTATCGTGTCCCTACTTTCGCGTGCGTGCATTTATACATACGCGAGAGTGCGTGCGTGTGACGCACGCCTACGCGCGGAACGACGTTATGTAAACCGCGAATCGGTCTCGCGAAGCGTGCGAGTGCACGTGGTCGAGCGCAGCACACACGTGTTTAGCCGAGAACGCGAGATGGCATAAATCGCGCCTCATCGCGCCACTTTAATTCAATTTTCGCGCTCTTATCCGGCCGCGAGGTACGCTATAATTATGTAAAATCAGCGTCGCTACTTTTGAATGCGTGATTACGCAAAGGCTGACATTATGTTGCCCGCAATAATACCTTTTTTTGATTTATAATGCCGGCTGCAAATAAACGACTGTCGCGCGAAGTGAGACGCGTTGCGAAAGGACCGTTTCTGTCAACGCAGCTGCAACGCGATGCAAAAACATTCCTTATTTTATCAGTACGTAAGATTACGACCGATCGTTTCTTCTTACGGAGGTGCAAAGTGGCACGGATACCGTTTCACGGAAAACCAACTTGCTCCTCTTATCGTAATCGCTTGCAACCGTGATAAAAATACATAATGTTCAATATATATATCACTGTTTACCCAATGAAATTGTATACTAAAATTATCTTGCATTATCTCGCAAGAATGTAAGGCTATCGCGAGCGAAGAGATGATATTGTGACTGCTTTCATCGTGATGACGGGCATTACGATCCGGGGACGTGAGTTTGAATTGAGCAAGAAAAATAACATCGACCAGATTCGCGGAAACGCATTTCTTCCATGCGAGAACATATATACTATAAACTTAAGAATATATAGATGGAGCATTAGTTCAGAGCGGGACTAACAGATTCGGAGCAAAGGGGATGTACTTATAGTTCGGCTTTCTGTGAAATAGCCATACAGAAAAAAAAAATCTTAAATCAAGAATAGATATTCTCATATATAAGAATGTTGTCTTGTTAGAAAATTTTTACTCTTGATTGAATTTGTATCGATACGAGTATTATTTGAACTCAATTCGAGACTAAAAATTTTCCAAGAATATTATAATATCCTTGCCCATATGTGAAAATATTTTTTGTTGATTTAAGACTATTATATATTCCTTTTCTATATACTATAAATGAAATTGATGGATCATGGAAATCATTGAAAAGGATATATGTTATTCACAGTTATTCTTGTTATTATTACGATTTTTACAGCTAATTGCAATGCAGAAATTCATTGTTTTCTCCCGATAACACCTCAGTAACCCAATAACAATAGTATCTGTGAGCGAAGCATGGACTGAATCCCCCGACTCTTCCCTACCAATCTTACACTTCTCTCGCGTAAAGTAGCGCCTTATGCTTCCTCTATATAATCTTGTATCTATGGAATGTATACAAAGAAGCATATTGTGTCGCGTGTTGATATTTAAATCGTTTATCCGCCGGCTGAAAGCGCGAAACATCCGAATCGTAATCGTTCAGCGATCGTGCGACGCGAAGAGCGGTAATCTCTCAACGCGGATCTTGGCGTCGATATCGCACTGATCTCTTGAGTCTCAAGTGTCCCACACTCGAAAAAGCGTCGAGAATCGTTGAATGACATTTCTGCGGGCCAGAGATCCGTGCGACGGCCAGATTATTCTCCAAGTAATTGTATCGATGCTAATATCTCCGCTGTCTTCTCAGCATGCTAAATTTTCTGCTTATCTGCACGTACGTACATACCGATACATACACGCATACTAGTAACATAGGCACAATAGAGACGACGAATTAGCTTGAAGTTTTGACGAGCGTTCAAGCATGTCAGAACGACATCAAAATGTCAGCTCGGAGACACTCGAATTTTCATCCGGCGCCTGCGATCGCTGCCGGAAAATATAGCAACATCTGGCTCACGATTTCGGCAACGGAGAGCTTATAGCGAGCATCGTCTGACCGCGCGACTTACATTTATACTTAGACTACGTCGTGTCGCTTCGTAAACAAGTTTACGTTATTAATAATTATGCGGAAGATTACCAAATCAGCACTCTTCGCGCTCGGTTTTACGCGCAGCGTCGCGTCGATCCGATGTTGATGCGCATTTTCGTGTGAAAATCATTTGAAGAAGTTTTCCGATCAAAAACCACAGAAGTTCTATCACGATGAGATTATGGCTCTGCCCCAAAAATGGCAAAATATTATCGAAAATAATGGAGCATATTTGGTTTGAATAAATTGATTTTAATACTCTAAGAAAAACACTTAAATTTTACTAAAAAAACGCCACGAACTTTTTCCCACACCCAATATATATACACTATACAAATACGAAAATATTATTATTTTTTTACTTTCCTTATTCAAATATAGATCAACGTGCTATATTTATGCATGTTGACCTAAGCAGTTGATCTAATAGAGATGCATAAATAATAGAAAGAGATATATATGTGTTAAAATCAAGGACCCGAACCGAATGAAAATATCGGTCCGGTTTCGATCCGCCAAAAATACCGGTTTCCATACTGTTTTCGGTTCCGGTCCGGGTCCCTTGTTTAAATATGTGCGTATGTATATATATTTTTAGTATTACTACATATTTATAGTATTTACTACACAGAAAAAAAATTAGTCTTAAATCAAGAATAGATATTCTCTTATATGAGCAAAAATACTATAATTTTCTTACAAGATTTTTAGTCTTGGATTGAGTTCAAGTAATACTTGCATCAATACAAATTCAATCAATTCAAGACAAAAAATCTTCTTAGAAAATTATAATATTACTGTTTATATATGATAATATCTATTTTTGATTTAAAACTAATTTTTGTATATGTAAGTTGTGAACTTTAATCGCCGAATCTTCAAAACAAAAGTCAGCAATTCTAAAACTTGTGTATAATGTCTGCATATTAGTCTTTAATATCATAATAATTTTTCATCAGTCTTATTTTTAGTTTAGAAGATATTAAAAATAGGTATTAAAAAAAGGAATTAAAAATAGTACACTAATCTTAAGGAACACTTATAAAAGATGTCAACTTTAATTTAAAATATCTCAGCTCTCGAATGGCCAATCTATTTCTAATTGCACGGGCAATGAGTCAGATAATATTTCAATCTATACGCAGTGCAAATTTCATCGAATTCTTATCAAACTCATTTCACTTTACAACCTCCTTTAAAGTGGAATGACTTTTAATCCAGGCTCTGAATTATTGTCAAACTTCTGGCGTCACTTTTAAATGCAATGTAGATCAATTTGTAATTTTTTCACTATTTTGAATTATGAGCGATACATCCTTAAGACGGACTTAAATATAAGATCCGACTGAATACTGACCTTAGAGTGCGAATCACGCTTACAGACGTTTAACGAAAGTCTCCACGGAGTGTTAATAAATAACGTCGTTAGACGTCCTTATTTATTAACACTATGCCGTCCGGTGGCACCACGTTGGTGTCATGCGAAAACTATCGGGCAAATGCCGGTGGCACCACGTTGGTGTCACGCGATTTATGATCTTCCGAGGACCTCGAAAAACCGCCGGCGACAAGCGAAATGATCTGAGTCAGTCCTACCGGCATCAAACAAAAGAATCCCGATTAGACGTGCGGACGGCATAGTGTTAACATCGTAACGATCGCAGCTAACTCCGTACTGTCACTAACGATCGCCTTGCTTTACATTTGTCTGATGACTAATAAATAAGACGCAATTTTCGGGACGTTTTAAAAACGCAATTAACAATGCCTCGATTGTGCTGCTCTGCAGAATGCGAAAGACTTGCGATCGTCGCATAGAAGGAGGATCAATTCGCACCTAATCATTCAGGCACGTCAGTCACGTCACGTCGCGTCGCGCTAGTAGATACAAACGTCCGCGTGCCGCCGGCGCGTTCGCCGCTGCATCGCGCCAGTCCGCGGACGTCCGTATCTACTAGCCCGTCTAGAGTCGCGCTAGTAGGTACGGACGTCCGTGGGTCGGCGTATCGTCCGCGCTATATCGCCCCGCGCCACTCCGCTCTTCCTCGTCGTATCGCTCGCGCGCACGCGGCGGGTGCGATTCACGCTCATTCATTACATAAAGGAGCTCACTGTTTACCGAGAGACCGCTTTATTTTTAGTTGTGCCGCGATGCTTTATGCGACGTCGGCCGATTTGCAAGACCGACGCCGTCACCGTCGCGAGTGAGCGAGAGAGAGAGAGAGAGAGAACGAACGAGCGAGCGAGCGAGCGCTCTCGCATGGTTAAACCACGCGTTTACGCAACCGCGTTTCGCAGCAGTCCACGTCGCGCCGTTCCGCGCGCCTGCGAATCCGCACGTGCAAAGACGCGCGTGTGTACACACGCGCCACGTCCCTATGCAATGCAATGTAATGCATCGCACATCGCGGCGCATCGCCCCCCCCCCCNCCCCCCCCCTCCCCCTCTCCCGGACGCGGCCCGTTCTTCTGATAACGACGACGAGCCGGCAAACTCGACGTTTAGCATAGAACGTTTATGTAACAATTACGTTACGCAGCGCATAATTTTAGATGGATAGATTATAACGGAGATTTTCCTCTTTGGCGAAAAGACGGCGATAATAGGAGCGCGCGCGCGCGATCTATCGAGGACACGTCGTAGCCCAGAACGGAATTACGGTGTTAAATTATAGAGGATAGGAATGTTCGAGCGAGTCGACGAACGTCGCGATTCCGTCGATCAGATTTAATCGTGCCGGTGAGAAGACGGTTAATGACGGACCGTGGCGTATCCTTCTTCGACGACGCCGGTCGATCTCCTTCTTGTAAATTAATCGGCGGCCTCTTACGTAACGCCCACCGAAACGCGGTCTCTCCTCGGAGCGGAGTTCTAGCCGCATTTCTGCGCGAATTGGAGCAATCTCTCTGGTTAAAAGTATTCGTGAGAGACGCGCGCGGTACCCCGTGTATCCGGCTACCCGAGGAATCCGCGCTTGTCCACACTTCTCGATCTCGTGTATATCGAACTCGTTACTCGCATTGCTCAACGCTCTAGTAAACGCGCGCGGCCACGTAAGGCGCCTACAATTGCGAAACGCGGCGTTTAATAACGAGCGCGAGGTGGTTCGGCTTCGCGTTATGTCAGAGTGCGCGACGTGTTTTTCGAGGCGAGCTCGTCGTCGCTTCTCCGAGGTAAAAAAAAAAAAAGCGAAAGAAGTGCGCGTCGGAAAAGCGAATTATTTCGAGCCGCGCACCCTTCCCACCCTGTCCCAATTAAAGAACAAATACCGATAGCACGCAATCGTGCGCGCTGGTCATTTTTGCTCGCTAACGCGACCGATTACACCGCGATTTCAACCGGCAGTGAGATTAAAGCACTGACGTAACTATGAACTCGCGAGAAGCCTACGTGGTCGACGGCGACACGACGGCACGGTGACGACGACGGCGAGGACGACGACGAGGACGACGATGACGACGGCTCTTAGCCGCATTAAGCATAATAAAATCCGCAGCGTCTTCCGTCCGCTGCCAAAAGGAGCACATACGACGTCGCATGGCCGCGGCACGCCTCACCAACCGTGTGTAAACCATTTACGTAACGGCGAGAGATACGCCGTATTTCGATGATTAACAATTTGTTTTGCGATCGGCAAAGGTGACTCTTTGTACGGCACAAATACCTTACGTAAGTCGACAGATAAACGCGCGTATGCAGCTGGAGATTAAGCGCGCGCGGCTTTTCGGATTTCGAATACGTTCGCTTTTCGAACGCACTCCTCGCAATCGTTGCTCCTTTTTCCTTTTCTTCCACTTAATCGAACGAGGTTACATAATGCCAAATTGTCATCGGTTTCTTGTTTTAAGCATGTCGTATAAGCAAAACGTGTCGTCCCGGTTTCAAACGGAACGACATTTCCAATTAAGTACAATAAAACGAGAATAAATTTTTCCTTAAGTAAGTTCTGACATGATGAATATCTGATAATTTAGCGTATCATTTTCATAATCCACGAGATCTGAATACTTTTATTTCATCGTACGTCAGTGTATTCGCGCCGAACATTTTGTCATTTGGACATATCGCGTTTGCGCTATGCATACTGCGCCACATAACAACACATAATTTAAATAGCTCAAACGATCACGTAAGAATACGCGCTATCAATTCGCGCATTTGTCATTCTCGCTCTGGATGACTATCGACAGTCATCCGTTTCACATCCTGACGCGATCGCTTGTATAGTTTCCTACGTTTTTAAATTTGCGAATTATCCCCCACTCTGCTCTTGTCTTTAGCCTTGAATATCTCTGCAAGTCTACTAAACAATCTTTCAGATGTCCAACTTCTAACATTTGAAACAAAATTCTAGTCAATATTCGAAATAGTAATTTCTATAACGGTTTTAAGCATAGTTACCTTAATTCATGTAACACAGTTTAGAAGCATGCACGGAGAAAACAAGTTTTGTTGGAACAGCAAATTGTTTGTTAATATAGTGACAGCGAAAAGAATTGTTATACGGAAAAATAATTTTGCTGTTGTAGCAAAACGTCGTTGCGACAACAATAAAATTGAGTTGGCAAGCAACCAAATTATTTTATTATCTATATATCCAGCAAATAGCAATTAAGACTTTTAACAAAAACTTTTCCAATTACTCCACACAAAACTTTTTGCTATCCAAACAAATTTTTATGTTATCACTATATTAACAATGAATTTGCTATTCAAGTGATATTTGTTTTCTCTGTGTTTATATTATCTTATATTTACATAATTCGCAATTATAATGCGTTTACAGTTATACGCTCTATATATAAAAAGAATTTGTCCCAGAGCGCCGATAAATGTATGTTCTTTTCCTTTTTTGCTCTTATATTTTATTTGTTCTACGCGATATCAGTATTGGTTCAGCATCAGCTAATGAATAGTTCCTTACTTATAACGTTGATTTTTATTTATATTTTCTACATTAACACTTTACTGGATTTAATTAAAATTGATATACTACCATTTATGTAAGACTATCTGCGCTTTCATCTACCTGTTTGTTTTGCGTTATTTCGGCTCTAGTGTGAGTCGATAAGTAATTATTTTCTGTGCGCACCTTTACGATTTATGTTTTATATTATAATTACTTGGAACGTATAGCATACCGTATATTTTTGCTTCTTTAGATTATCTTTAGATTATCTCTGCTTTTGAGATTTTGAAACGCATACTTTGGTGTACCGTCTGGATTTCTGTCTTGCAGTGGGACACACTATACTACACTACATACAATATACGATCCATACATTTGTCAGTCTTACTAAGGATAGTTTGTACTCTCACTGCTATATTACAATGATTGATTTTCAATAATTATTCTGCATGTGATCTGATTTAAGCATTTTGCCAAGACGTAGTGTCTATAAACCTAAAAAGGTTTAATCCGCGGGGTTATAATAAATTTTATTCTACTCTATTTCTCTTTCTCTCTTCCTCTCTCTTTACAAATTTATACGTACTTATTAGTTGCCGAACATCATCATTATTACTCTTATTATATTCTCCTCCTATTATATTCTTATTATATTACTCTTATTATATTCATTGTTAATCGTTTTCATTGCCACTATTTTATATTTACTATCATTACATCTTTACTATGCATCCTATTATAACCATAATTACTATTCTTAATCCACTATATATTTAGTTTATTATTCTACTATTCCATAATTGTAAAAATTTCACTATCTTGTGAATTCACTGATGTAATTTCCTTAATATTACATGTCCTTACAGGACTTGCCTTAAGACAATATTAATCGCATTTCTCACTCTCTCTCTTTCTCTCTCTATTTATCTATCTATCTCTAATTAAGTTTTCTCCGAAATCACGCTCGGCAGAAGCCCATTTTGAACTCGTCGAACAGTCCGCTGTCAAACTTCGATAGAGCGAGAGGAAGAGAGAAGGGCTCGTAGAGATACGCGACAAGTGCAAGGGGTTAATCACCCCGTGGGCCGCCATATATTGATCTCCCATTCTTCGCCGCCCTTCGCCGCACTCGCGGCACGCAGTTCAGCCCTTTCGCTTCATTTCGAGAGGTGCGCTTTCGCGGCGTCTGCGTATTCCCTGCACGCGTGTCCGCACGCATCGAGCGTGAACGCGGGCACGTAACCTCAGGATCCGTGCGCCACTGCTCATGCTCAGTGGGAAGTCCAGTGCCTGTAAAGCCGAAATTCGGCGCGACGAAGAGCTCTCCGTACGATCGAAGCTCGCATTTTGCGCACCATCGGTGCAATCCCGCTCGAAAGAAGCCCTGTGTCGCGTAGTTCGCGCACACTCGACGTACCGGCGAGACCGGGGCAGATCCGTTCCCGCGGAAGTCCCCGGTCGATCGAGCCAAGGTTACGACAACAAGTGTCCGGGAATGTGTCCCGCGTAAGATCGACCGAGCGGGGGAACTCGATGGCGACGGGGATCGTCCATAATCGGACCATTACGGTAACGTTAATGTGTCAATGATAGCGTCATGCCTCGATCATCCTGTGTGACAATGACGAAGGGAGAGTAAGGTGCACCGATTATGCGTTCGGAACGTGACCGTCGTCATTCACTGCAACGTCCATTTGGTAGAACGCTGAAGGAAAAAGTGGATTAAACGCAGTGAAAGCTTCATCATGACCTTTGTCCTCCCTTTCCACAGGTCGATGAGACGCTGTTGCTCTCTCATCAACCTCGACGACGAGCCAACGCGAGAAGACGAGCGATAACGTCACCGAGGAGACTACGAGGAACAAGGAAAAAGCCGACGAAAGCTCCACGATCCTTCCCGATGGAAAGGTGCACTCGTCTCCGACGTTCTACCTGACGACAACTATTTCGCGCGATTACGATGACCGCCGGCGATCAGGGAGCATCCGGAGCGAACAAAGAAGAAGCGATCCTCGCGACGACGGTACGACGACGCCCCGGGTGGGAGCAACGACAATGCGACCGGCGACACCTACGCACCGCAGCAGACACGCCGCCACGATGCGAGTAAGCGGCAACACTCTCGCAACTCTATACGTGCAGCGTGCTCCCTCCGTAATTCCCTCCCCACCCCCGCGTAGTACACCGAAGCCGCGTGGCGCTGGCTTCGTATCTTGGAGGTGGCTGCACCACGAGCACTCCTCCACCGCAGCCACGACCGCCGCCTCCGCCAGCACCGTTACCACCACCATCCCCTGCTGGCGGCCGACCGGCTCTGACAGTGGCTCGGCTGACCTGTGACAGCCGAGGCGTCAGTCCTCGGTGCGCCAGTGTGCCGTGTGGAGCGGTCTCGCGCGCGTGCGTCACGCTCACCGAGCAGCACGACGTGGATCGCGTGGACGCTCAGCTGTCAAACTCTACGTGTATCGCTCCGACGAGGACCCCTGCTGGTGAATCATCGGCGAGATTCCTGAGAAAGAGAGAGAGAGAGAGAAGATCGAGTGTGACGAATCGCGATCGGAATCGCGGAAGCGTGCGATTCCCGGTGACGGTGTCCTGGTTTCCGTGATCGTAGCGCGTCCGACGTAACTCCCAGTCGGATTTTCCGTAAGATGCGCGCCGTCTCCGACTTTCCGGAGGCGAGCGGTTTCTGCCGCGCGGACCGGCCGACATTCGACGTGTGCGAGTGAGTGACTGGAGATCGAGAGGAATACACGATCCCGTTTCCCTCGTCCGAAGGGCGACGTGCGACGGGCAAACGCAAGACGACGCGATGGCGGAGCTCGCCAAGGAGACGTTCACCTCGCGTGACTACCACTTGGCGGCTGAGATGTACGAACGGAACAGCCTGAAGCAGCAGAACACGAACTACGAGGTGCTGCTCGGCTACGGCGACTCTCTGGCCAAGTGCGGTAACATCAGGGACTCCGTCGGGATCTACTCGAGGTGTTTGGCCGCGACGTCCGTGCCGGCCGAAAAGTTAAAGCACTTGGCGACCGCGCTGCTGGACGACATGGCCGGTTCTGGGCCGACCTCCAGACGGAGGATCGAGGCGTCCTTCGCGTGCCCGCTGTGCGAAGGCACCCTCTGTCAACCAGTGACCGCCGGCTGCGGTCACACGTACTGCAGGAACTGCGTGGACCCAGCGAAGAATTGTCGTGTGTGCGGGCTGAAGATCGTCACGGTGGGTGAGACGAACGTGCTCATACAGAGACTCGTGGAGAGATGGTGGCCGCGAGAAGTCGAAGCCAGCCGGGCCAGACACGAAGGTGATATTCTCGTGAGGAAGGGTCACCTGGGTCAAGCGCTCGAGAGGTACAACCTGGCGGTTCATCTCGGTAAGTAAATCACGTTTTGATACGACTCTCTCGCGCTGAACACACGTCGCCGCTCTGTCGTGCTCGAGTCGCATGAATTTGACATGTCGACTAGCGCTTTACCGCGATTTAAGATCGGAGTACCTACCGTTCCGGCTAATAATTCACCGAGATCTGAAAAAAGATCATTTTCCTTGCGTTCTGAATTCCTTTCGTGTTTGTTCGTCTACGAAGAGGTAGGTATCATTCCACAAAACCTGGAGTGTTTGATCATCGTCCAACCGAGTGTCTCACGCGGCTCTTAGCTTGAGTCAAACATACCCGGGTAACTCGGGTTGACGTGTGAACAAAAGGAAATCGGTCGATCATAAAAAAGGGCCGCGCCAGCCTCTAGGGACGGTTCGGTCTCACGATCCCCGAAAAGTCAAACTGGCGTTTTACATTCGATTTGCTCGCGCGAGCGAAGGGTAACAACATGGTTACATAAAGATTATTACGAAACACCTAATCTGAATAACGTTTCAGGCGAGTCGGTAGACTAAAAGTCTACTGGTTTATCATTCGTGTTTCATAATCTGCCTCGACTTAATCGAAATCACCGACATTCAATCGCGTCTTTGTGAATGCACCGCGCTCTCGCACGGTACGCGCGGATTCACGCAGGTGGATCGATCGCTCAGAGTGCACGCCGCGTCCGCGGATCTGGTTCAGATGCGTGTCGTCTGATGCGAGATAGCGAGGCCAAATCTGTCGTGATAATAACGCCCGAACGGGAACTTTTCGAGCAGCGGTTAATTAATTCTCGAAACCCGTAAAATGGTACACGATAAAAAATTTTGTGCCAACGGTCCGTTGAAATTTTTACTTACCGTTATTGACACCAAATTCTTTACTGTTTGTTTATATCGAAAAGAAGTTGCGCCGAGCAGCTTCCCGAGTGAAAATTTAGACTACATTAAGACTACTTAGTTCTACGGTAAGTCTTCAAGTGAAGAAAACAGAAATAACTCCCTATTTGTAGCATTAAAGGAGTACAACAGATCTTTGAAAATTTAATGTAGAACTAAATAGACTTAATGTAGAATTAAAATTCGAATTCGAATTAAAAGATGCGTAGTTCGGTAGGTGTCTTTATATTATTATTTGAAAGGACGAATCTTTAGTGTCCGGTCTTTAATTTATAATTAATTTATAATCTTGGGCTTTAACAAAACGTAAATAATGAAATATAAATAAAAATTTTACGGCACTGAAACATCGCGATAATGATGACGATACGCGATGATTAACAGAGTTCATGTGATATTAATGATAATGGTATAAACGCTTTTAATTGTATACCAGCTGTGCGCTACACAAAAAACGACAAACACTACGCAAACAAGATATTGAGGAAAACGATTTAAAAATGAAATCGCAATTCTTAACAAGACAATCGTCCATTCAGACGCTTCTTGTTTACTACATTTAATCATCCACAAAATTATCTACCAATTAGAGCTATTTTTAAACGGAACAATCTCTCTTTCTTTCTGAAAACAATGCCAAATTGCAATTCCCTCTTTGAAGCTGTAATAAGCCATGAAGGAAACACACGCGATAAGAATGCATCTTCCTCGCCAGAGAGCCAGTTTTTTCTCGAAATTAATCAGTGAGCATTGAAGAGGATCACGGTATCTCGAGCACATGCTCGCCTTCTTTTTTCCTCCGATACCAAGTCTCGCTCATGCATTCGCTCTTTTCCTCGCTCTCCTTCGCGATTCATTTTTTATCACTCCAAGCTAAACAGACTGCGATTATTGACCTCTGTGCAGCCAGTCTGCCAGCCAGCCAGCCTATACGCATCTGCCCTCTTATTCACCTCGTAAGATTTTAATTACGGATTCCTCAACATCTGCAGCCGATCTCTCCTCGACGGGAATTCCACGGGAGGTCATTATTCCCCGTCAATCATCCGCGTTTCCCTGACTAAATCGGCGTATTTTATATGAAAGATCCAAGAAAAGATCCGTCGTAATTATAAATTATTAATTTACATATCGCCGTATAATTTATTCTCACGTTGGAGGGCGTCAGTAACGCGTAGTTGCTGGTTACTTTCTTGAGAAAACAGAGTCTTAGGAATCTATCCGTCGGCTCCGATTCGGCTCTGTGACCGACTTTTACATCGTACAGAATAAAGATTAAGAATGTATCGTACATGCATTGGCGCACGCGAGAGGAGCGAGTGGTGGACGCGGGCTGCAGATAGGTCGACGCACGACTCGCCACTAGGTATAAACTTGATAATCGTCCGGTGACGCTATTAATATACCTGGCTGATGAAGATGGATGTGCTCCACCCACGACCGTGGCGTGATTCTTGGCCGAAACTTGGAACTCTTCCGATGCCTCTGCCTTAGATTCTCCTTAGATTCTCCGCCTTCCGCTCCTGCATTCGATTTTGTTCACACAGTCGAGTGTACCGAACGCGTGTGAACTGCGTGGAAAAGGAGCCGTTCGACTGCGACGGCCACAACAACGTCGTCGTCGCCGACGACGACGATGCCGTTAAGTTCACGGCCAGTCCGAGGCGGTTCTCTTACATAACGTCTCTCTGATCCGGGGACACGCTGCGTTTACCGTTTACCGTAGGATATCGGACGAACGTTTACGCGATTACGTTCAACGTTCCGTCACGTTCCCCGCCGAAAGGTTCGACTTGCAAAACCGCGTTTTGGCACGCCATGATTTGTGTTCACGAGCGGCGATTTTTTTGTTAATTCAACATTCACGAGTCGCAAGCGGCCGTGCGCGCGTACGCGGGCGCAATCTCGCGCGAGCTGGCGATTAGAGGCGCGATTCTTGATTTAACGGTCTCACCGAAGAGCCTCGTCGTGTGCGATCGTGTCGAACGGACCTCGTTCGGACCTCCGGCGACGAGGAGTCTAGCCGGCTACGTGTCGAGATGCACGTGCCTCCTTTCGATATTTTTCATGCGAAAAGTCGCATCTGATGTTATTTTACGCGGTGACGATGATAACAAGGACGATCTCGGCAAGGCCGATTAGTCACGATGCGCTTGGCTGTTATCACGAATGCGCGTCATTGTTCTCGGTACTTCTTTCTGTTTAACGGCCCGATAGGGATAATTTCCGTCGATAATTTCCGCGATAGAGGAAATATAATAGATAAAAATATATCGCGTCAGACGGTATAATCTCGCTCGGACACGAAGGAATCGATTGGAAGCGGGGAAAAATGTACATCGACGTTGGCGTTTATCAGGTCGGCGAGCGCGACGACGATTACGCTCGCACACGGCTTGCTGATGCAAAATTTTCCCCGTAAATATAATTAGCGAGTGACACAGTTGTTTACGCGTAAATATCGCTTACGTCGCGGCGCTGAATCCGAGTCCTCGCGAATATATTAAACCGCACAATAAATCGTCGGGTTAAAACGCAGGGGTTACGTAAAGCGACGTTATCGCGCGCGTGTGCATGCGAGCCCGCGCTTGTTAGCACGCGGTGTGTGTAATGAGCGGATTTGCGTGGAAATGAACTTTTGAAGATCGTCGGATGGAAAGGAGATCTCTCGCTGAGGTACGGGGCGAGCCATCTGCGTGCACGGTAGCGTTCTTGCCCTCGGTAGCACCTGCATCGTTCACCTGGCCTTCGGTCGATTACGGTCATTTTAATAACGTTCTCTGACGACGCCGTAATACTACGCTTTAGAGTCATCATAATACTGCAAAACTCACTTCGTGAAATATCCCTTGCTTCTCTTGTCAATTGTTCCTCGTTTGAGTAAATTCGCAATCGATCTTTTGAGTGGGATTTCTCATACTATCAGAAAAAAATTCTGATATTCCAATCTCGCGGGAATAACAAGATATAAAGTCAGATAATGAGATATAATAATTCCTCGCGACTTTTTCCTCCGTTTTCGTCACCGAATGAGAATGTCGGAGACGCTCAACTTCGTATGTGGAAGTTTAATAAGGATACTTAATTTAGAGATTAATTTTTACACCGGCGACCTTTCTTTCTCGTCGTTCCTCTTAAGTCAGATATTCTCACAGTTCTTTTGAAATTTCCTCCCGCCATCCGGCTGCGGTCTTCCTCCCTTTCATCGAGATTCGCGGACTACCGGTTGCGAATCATTGTTAAAGAATGCCATCCACAAGCGCGCGCGTTTCACCGAGACCCGAGCTTCGTGTCTCACCGTGTATTCGCGAATTGCAGAATTTTGCTTCTCTAAAGGCTGCTATAATTAAATGCGACGCGCCGCTGCGCTTATATAGTATAAATTTAGCGCGCGTCGCATCGCGACGCGTCGCGCCGGTGCAACGTGCTCGTCGAAATAAAAGCGATGACAAGCTGCGTGGTGGAGCGCGCTTTACGCTCCTTAACTTTGCACGCGAGCACCATATATCGGACTCGCTTATATAATGATCCCCGGCGACGTTGCTTTTCTTATTCGCTTCGTCTCGCTTTTCTCTGCCGCTTATCGCCGCCGATAAGCGTCGTGAAATTGCGCCGGTGGATCCAACGGACACGCTCCACGTTACGTTCGATGTTACTGTTGGCAGAAATGCAATACGGCCATTAAATTGTACCGTTATTGAATCTCTTCTTCTTTCTGCAAACTAATGATTCCTATTATCAAATTTTATCGCCATCTGTTTGGAGCTCACTTGTCTTTAGTTGAATGCTTGTGTCTCTTTTCTATATCTTATCTTGTAATTATTGAATATAAAATATATTAAATAAATGAGCAATGAGAAACATAAGACTTATATATTAATATTATTATATGTATCATTATATATATTAAACTCTAAAAATACTTTAAATAGTACGATTTTGGCAATTCAAAGTCAAGTTTTTCGCGTCGAAAAACTGACTTTAAATAGTTGCGTTATTTTAATGGTTGTTTTATATCTACATTTCCATTTGAAAGCGAATGAAGGTTAATGATAACGTTTTACATAAGCACATAAACTAACGTGGAATGTGAAAAATTATCTCACGATAACGATATAGTGTATTCATTGTCCGATCCATCACCCGTGCTTATTGTCCGTCGGTATTGTTTGCCGGTGCGATATCAAAAGACTCTCAGTACGAAACGTTTATGCAAGACGAGCGTGATATTGAGCGGCGTCGCGATGATTGGGGATAAGGCAAGATGAGTGTGAAGCTATTTTAAACGAAGCACAAGATATATCCCTCCGTCTAATCACGTCCTCTCGCGAATTCCTTCTAACGAAAGATCGACCTAGAGATAGATAGAATCCGCCCGTAAACATTTTGCGGAAAGCACGAGAAAAGAAATCCCTCGGAAGGAGGGAAGCTCCTATATAGAGGCACAAATCAAATAAGACTGATCAGGAATCCCCCTCGAGTTGGAACGACTCGGTGTGTTCTCTCGGAGCGGCACGAGCGACGGAGTACTTGGGAAAACACGTCGGGCGGTGGATGCGAACGCGCGTCCCTACTCGACCCCGGGCACGTGCATGGACCGCAGCCAAATCCGAGATGTCACCGTCAATTCGAGCCGCGTTCGGTGCGCGCCGCGTCTCCCGCAGGAGAAACCGTGCGTGAGGAGTGGCTCCACCGGGTCCTATCGTATCAAGGACGCGATTCGCTCGAGCGGCGGAGCAAAAGGAGCAACGGGAGTGATTTTCGGGCCGCGCGCGATCCTTGGTCTCTCGCAAGAAGAGCCCGCGAGGAGACTCATTTCTCTCATTTCTCGGAGAGAAAATCGCTTCTCTCGCGGCACTGAGATGTATGTTTATATTCGTGTGTTATACGTCTCGTCTCGTCTCGCGATTTTTCCCAGTGAATTATCGCGACACGTTATGACGACGTGTTTACGTTTGCTCTCGTTTTCAAGAAAATTAATACGAATGGAATGAGAACCGGGTGTATTCGCGGCGAGATGGCTCGTTCTATTTTTCTTGAATTTCCTTGCAACCGGTTTATCACTGCGTGCTTATATAAGGGCCGCGTATCGCTGTGTATACATTCAAAGAGGCTAATCTTATCAAACAAAGTAGTGTCACGAAAATTTACACAATATTTTCAGTATCTTTGATACATAACCGTATGTTCTTGAGAGCGAAAAAGATGAGGATTCAGTTTGACGTGACGCGTAAGTAAGGCACGTCGAAGGCCCGGCTCTTCGCGCAAGCGCAGGGTCAACGCGAGGACACGCACAGGCTCACGGAACAGGACGACGAAAATTCGAAACGATCACTATTGTCTCGACTATTGTCGCGACATAATGAGGCCACTTTGAATTTGGAGAGAAGCGTCATCATAGACATGGACGGTTAAAGTAGTTGGTCCGTAAAGTAGCGGATTTTCAGTGGCGATATTAAGGGACTCCTTCATAAGTTTATTTACTGAGAAAAAACTTTCTTATAACTTTATTTAACTATCTAAATAATGAATGTTAATTTGAGCGAAATTAAGATAAATATATACACAATATCACAAACACGAAAATATGATTTATTTTTATTTTCTTATTAATATTTTATTTATACGTCAATTGAGTTAATAGAGATGCACCACACGTAATAGAAAGTAATATATGAAAGTGATATACATATATCGCGAGTATATCATATAAATTATAAATTCTCTATAGCTACACTTTCAATACAAAATAATTCTGACATTTTTAGATAATGTTTCTATATTAGTCCTCTTAAATATCATAATAGTTTTCCATTAAAATCCTAAACGTGGTTTAAAAGAAATTAAAAATATAGGTTAAAAATAGAACATTAATCTCAAGAAACACGTATAAAAAGTAACATTTTCCCGAATCTAAATTTTAGTTTTACATTACAAGTCTCCAGAGGTCTTCCATTGTGCTCCTTTGACGCTGCAAATGGAGAGTTATTTCCGTTTTCTCCACTTGAAGACATGATGTAGAATTTAAAATTCCCCTTTGTAACGTCACAAGAGTACTATTCGTGTAAATGGAAAGTTATTTCCGTTTTCTTCACTTGGAGATTTAATGTTGAACCACAATTTCGACTCGAGTTTAGTTACGAATGTCTCTGCTTCCGAATAATCAATCGTTTTCCAACTTCACAGATATATATATATATATAGGTTTTGTAACGTCTTTCGACGTGTCCGATCCTCACACGCATATAATTGTGGTGCGCACGCAGATTATACACAACAATATGGGACCTACAGTTTTAACGCCGATTCTGAGCGGCAATTTGCGTGAGGCTTTTGGCAGAGATACTCTCGATAGATTGCCAGTTCATCGGAGAGGAGACGCGAACCTATGAAAATATTTTGGTTCTACCGAGAGGGGAATCCGGGACTCCAGACCAGTGCGCTGTCTGTTACGCCACACTCGCGCTCACTTTACACAAATTTAGATAATATTTCCATTAATAGGCAGCTAAAATTTGAAAGGATTCCTAAAAAAATAGTTCGACAGAGCTTAATTACTTTAAGGGGAAGAGATCGGACGGCGACGTGACGTCCGCTAGATTCCGTCGACGAAAGTAGGTTGCGTCCTCGATCCTTCGCCGATCGCGCGCTCATCCATCAATCGAAACTCGTCTCGTCGGGCGATACCGTTGCATTTCGCAGTTTACATCCAGGCGAAGTGATCAATTATTATTATACTCTTGACGCGTGAGAACTCCTTTCTTGTCAATTGATCGTCGATTCAATTAACTCGCCTAAGCGCTTTTAATATCCGTAATGCATGAGAATCGGGCGATAATTCTTAATTGAGCCCGCGGGTCGAACGTTCGCTTGGCGCGCTCCAAGCGATTGCTTTTTATTTACGATCGGCAGCCTTCGCTGGTGACGTAAAGACAAAAAGGCAATACGCTGAAATTCGCTGCAATCGACGAGTTTATTCTTAACGTTCATTAAACTGTGTCTCGAAACGACTTTGCCACGGTTTACTTCTTACCGTCGAATCCCTGGAATGTTATTTATTCTTTTTTTTCGTTGCGTGTTTTTGTCCCTTGCGCCTTATCCGCGCTGGATCGCGCGATCTCTCCCACGACATTCGGCCTCTGCGTATCTCGGTAAGACACACTTGTCCATGCAATCGATCGATCTTTTTTTCGTATGCGCACGCGGCGATGTCGCATACTCTCCCACGACTTTTGTCCGCACGAGTCCCGCGCGAGTTACGCGATCGATATATAATAACGGCGTCACGCCCGAATGGGCTCGCGGCTCTTGCAAATCTGCGCGAACGCGTTTCGGTTGTGCAATTGCCGCGGAGCGAAATTAATCCGTCGCAGGCGCAGCTGATTTGTGTCAAGGCGACGGCGGAGCAGGCCGCTTTCCTCGCGTTCGAGGGTGGCGCGAACGAAAGCGCGCGAGAATGGTGTGCGCGAAGTGCGGTCGTGTCGTCATCGCGCGTCACCTCGTTGTCGCCCAGTCGGTCGGTTCTGGAAATTAACGTTGGATTACCGCGGATTTCCCGATATATCTACACCGGCGTTAACTGCGGATGGGCCGTCCGGTTTTCGGCTCTTATTAGAAGCGTCCCGACAAAACCCTAAACGGGACGCCATTTGTCCCGATTTTTACTTAACTTTCACTTAACGGGAAATAAATCGTACAAAATATAATAATAAGTATAATACTAGATTCATTAACTTTCTTAAATTGCGAGCTCCGCCAATAAGCGACAAATCTTTGCTGTGGGATTACGAACAGAACCTAAAAGCGTCCGACGCTAACGCTCCTTAGATTATTTTAGCTTCTATTTAATTAAACGAATCTTAATTTCTTTGACTGAAATTGTTTATTTTTCTAAACACATTTATATATTTTATATTCTGTTGATGGTTCATTTAATTTTATTTCAAGAATCAGTCTAATTTTAGACATGATGGTTATTTATATTAAAACAAAACATAGAAGATTATGTTCCATTGATTATTCTTTAATTTTATTTCAAAAATTTTACCAGCCTGTTTTTATATATAAACTCGAATGATTGTTTATATTAAAATGTAATAGAAAACTATGTTCAGTTGATTGTTTGATCTTGACATAATAATGAATAAACATTTTATTTATTGGGAGTACAAATTAGTTCGGTCCGTTTTCAAAAGATGGCTCTGGCTGTTATGAATGTTTCATAGTGACAACTGATGGTTTCAGAGAAATTAGACAACTGTCAATAATATTCAGTTTATATCGCTTTGAGTTTCATACAAAACCCCTGTTTTTTACTGTGTTGAATATGTCAAATTTTGTGTTAACTAAGCAGCATTTGCGGGAGATTTTAGTTTTCTGCTTTAATTGGAAGAAAAGTGCAGCTGAAGCGCATCGAATGCTTGTAGAAGTTTATGGTGACAATGTTCCAACTGATAAATCATGTAGGGAATGGTTTCGATGTTTCAAGAATGGTGATTTCAGCGTTGAAGACAAGCCTCGCTCTGGACAGCCAAAAAAATTCGAAGACAAAGAATTGGAGACATTACTCAATGAAGATCCGAGTCAAACCTGGCAATTCCATTACGGGCCATCGGTATAGGCTACAATTGATTCGTTTGAGCCGTGCATTACGAGAAAAACGACCGGAATACGAGCAAAGACATGACAAAGTTATTCTTCTGCATGATAACGCTCGGCCTCATGTCGCAAAAATCGTAAAAAATTATTTGGAAACGCTCAAGTGGGATATTTTACCGCATCCGCCGTATTCGCCGGACATTGCTCCTTCTGATTACTGGTTGTTCCGACGGATGCAGCACGATTTGGCAGGTCACCGGTTCACTTCTTTCGCAGAAATCGAAAATTGGCTCGTAACTTGGATCGCCTCAAAAGACGAGACATTTTTTCGAGATGGAATTCGAGAATTGCCTGAGAGGTGGGAAAAAATAGCAGCCAGCGATGGACAATACTTTGATTAATCTGTTCATTCATTTTGTTCTGAAATAAATGCGTTTTTGACCACATAAAACGGACCGAACTAATTTGTACTCCCAATACATACCTATGTTTGTCTGATTTCTTTATTTTTATTAAAAGTTCCGATTCGTAAAGTCCATGTTTCGTAATTGATTGATCAAAGAGTTGGTCATTCTACAGACGTCGAAGCGCCGCCGATCAAATCCGAGATCGCGATTTTTTCACGTTCACGTCGCATACGATCCCACGACAGCATGGATTCTCTTCACGTTCACGCCTACGTGGATGAGCCGTGGTGCACTCTCCATGGTATCCACCTGGGATCTGTGTAAATAGATATTGCATTTCCGGTTCTTATAGTGCGACGAAGAATTCGAAGTTCCGTGGGCGAGGCAATCGCCGACGACCACGCATAGGGTCTCACGAGATTGCTTCTATCAATGCAGGGTGCTTAAATTGATTTAGCTGCTTGAACTCTTACGTATTTTCTAATTGAGCCCGATTACAGCTCGCTTCGAACAGAGTAATAGTGGGTTACACGATATACCGGCTGAAAGCATCTCCTCGCTGCACGCTGCCACGCCAGACGAGCTCGAATTGCAACCGAGTTGCAGATATTACGATCGCCAATATATCGTTCCGATTAAACTGTCAGTACTACCGGCATCTACCTGCAACATGTATGGATATCATTAAGAGAGATATTTGTGAAATCTAACATCGCGGTCATCCACATGTAGGCGCGGTCGGGTATGAAAAATCGACCGAAAACGTAAATTACAATTGAAAGATGCATCAGAGGTGCGGAGTACGAACACGAAAAAAAAGAATTAGCTCCCACAGCTAAAAGCTAGCTATCCATATAATACAACAGAAATTTAGTTACCAGACCTAGTTTATAACTGTGATAACTAATTCTTTTCTTCCGTAAACGGCTATAATTATAGCTATGTATGACTATAGTCATAAGATTTAGCTGCCACAGCTAAAAACTAGGCCTGGTAACTAAATTTTGGAAGCTAGTTTTTAGCTGTAGAAGCTAATTGCTTTTTTTTTCCGTAAATACCCGAGTCAAAATTCTATTAATTTCTCGCTTTAAGCCTAATTAGATCTACATTAAATGTTTAAAGATCTTACATTATGCTTCTTTGGTGCTACAAATGGGGAAGTTATTGCGTTTTCTCCACTCGAAGACTTGATGTAGAACTAAAATTTAGACTCTAGAGGACTAAATTTCCTTTAAAGCATCAAAGGAATATTTATTGTGTTGTTTGTGAAATTAAAGATTTCGACTTGGGCAATTCCGTCGTCGTGGCTCCCATAATTTCTTCCGTCGGTAAGCATTTTCGTCGCGTAGCTCATAGTATTTACGGTCGCGTTATGATAACAGGAGTCTCTCTAATCGATAACGCTGCTTCAGCCTTGCGGTACAAGGTCTCGGTTACTTCGGAGATTCATCGCTATGCGTGACTAAGTTATGTGTACGTAAACCCCGCATGCCACGTGTACAAACGACTTCTCAGGACCCATCCTCATCGATCGATTGGATTCCAAATGTATCGTTCGCGATACACGTGGAAACCGACGTGAAAACCGACCCGAAAATTGATTTCGAAATCGGAGACTCCGATGCGAAACGTAAACGAGGAAGAGTAACTCTTGAAATTACCGCGATGATGCTTACCATATTCTCGGCGGTATTACCGACTCATATTTTGCAATCGAAGGCGCCGCTCGTTTTGGGAACGATCGGCTGATTTATTCGAAAGAGACTGCCGCGATAATCACCGCCTAAGCGAATCGCATTATTATCGCCGGGGCCGCTCGTAAACAAGCCGAGCAGAAATACGAGCGAGTTGCTCGTCGTGGTTGCAACGCGAGATCCAAGAACAATACAAAATAGAGTGCAGACCCATCCTACGGCGACTAAATCCGACTTTCGCGACGGAGAGCTCGTCGACTGCGGGCCGGTGAGTCACCGCGGGACAATCCGACCAGTTAGCCGGATGACGCCTGGCACGGCACGAGAGAAATTCGGTCGATTCGATGTTAAACAGAAAATCCGCCTAGCGAGAGCAAACAACTCGCCGAGATCGATCCGGATCTAAAGCAGGTTTTCATGAGACGTCTTGCGCCCACACACGCATCGTTGCGACCGAGGTGAATTACGTAAAACAGATAGCGAGATTCGCTCTTACTCATTCGTCGGGTTTCAAACGCGCGTCAATTCGTGATTCACCATTTAATTCGACGGAAATTTTCCTTAACCCTGCATGGGCTATCGGGACTTGCAAGTTCCCCCGCCGAATTTTATTCCTCTTCATTCTTCCCACGCGCTTTCTTGCTCTTTTACCCAACGGGGCGTCTATGTTCACATATATTCGTGCAAGTAAATATTAATGACGATATTTACATAGAATACACACAGAGAAAAATATCATTCTACTGCTAAGAAAAGCGATCACTCAGTTTATTTCCCTTCTTTTGTAAGTAATAATTATCTTTAATAAAAAATATTGTCTTGATAACGGTCTTAAAATATACTCATCACGACTTCATCGATCATTATTACATACTCAAAAGAATTCTTTTTCAAAAATGTTATAAAAACTTTATCGAAGAAAAGTTTAAATTTGGTTAATTTTCAATAAGAAAACCAAAGTTTGTTTTAATATTCTTAATTGAAGTACTAAACTTATTAGGATTCAGTTTTTATTTTTTAATAAGTTTGATGTTTATGATTAACTTATAATTATTACTATATTTGCGGATATATAAACTTATGAAATATTTGAAACAATATTTGCCTAAATGCAGTATGTATTTTTCTGTGTGTGTAGATAGACAATTTTACGCATTGTCTATTAAATATTTTTTAGAAGCATTAAATAAGGATAAAAAAATCAGGCTCGAAAAGATTTTTTGGGGAAATTCACGTATCGTTCTGAAAAAGTCATCATTTTTTTTCGAACGAATCGCAACGAATCACGTTCGTGCTGATACCTAAAAAAGATTTTTATAGTCGATAATTCCTTCAGTTTGGAGCTCTCAGTTTTATTCAATAATAACATGATACAGGATCGAGTACGCTCTCGGCGTTTTCCGATATTCAACGACAAAGAGGCTTCGGAAAACACGAATGGAAACTGGGTCACAGCGGCATGCAACTTATCTTTTTTCTCCGTCGAGACTCGTAATCCTTTGCTGTATATATACGATTAACATTTTCCTATATTTGGCGTGTTGCAACGAATCGCTGCAGAACCGGAATCGGCCATTCAAAACAGCGGGTCGGCCTTCTTTTTTCCTGCCCTCGAGTCAGAAACAGCACGTTATTGCATACATATACTTTCACGCGGGTCAATCTAATTTTCGCGCCTCTGGTGGTAGCTAGGAACAGAAAATGTAGCATACATAATACTCGGGCGAAATGTAGAGTAGAGTAGAGTATATTTATGCCCTGGAAACAAAGCCCCTTAAGCTTACAGTTTATAGTGTACAATTTCAAGTGGCAGGCTGCCTAATACAGTAACAGAGTTAATAAAGTAACAGAGTTAACATATAATAGAGTTCTTAACATCGGCTATTGCATGAAAAATAAGAAAGTGAAGACAGAAAGATAAAATAAGTGATTACATAGAGATATTGTAGTAAAAAATATCACAAAATTTTGTAATGCTGAACCATATCGGAATTATTATCGAATTCGTCATGTATGTTGTAATCTTTAATGATGTGTACATATGATATACATCACTAAAGGTTACAATACATATCATAATTTCAGTTATAATTCTGGTCCAGCATTACAAATCTGTGATAATTTTCACTACAATATTTTCTCCGTGTGCCATGTGTAACTGAGAGGATATTACAGCAATAGAATCACAATCTGTGAGAACGATCAGATGAGATCCTGCGCAAACCTACAGATAAATACAGATCATACGCGAGAGAACTTGCGACCTACAATGAGCGTAGCGCTCGACATCGCGACAAGAGATATGCGAAAGATGCATGCACCGATCATTTCGTTGACACAGTTTCGATACTTTGCGCTATCGAGGAAGCGGCAAGCGGGCGTCAAACACTCTCTCATTTGGCCTACGGGGCGATTATCTTATCTCGTGTGGCGTAGGACGTCGGAAGTTGCAGGATACCGAGGAAACCGGCGACGGAAGCCACGGACCAAGTTGGCGGGAAACGCCCAGAGCTCGGGATGACCGGTCGATACGCGAGCGACGGTTACGTAAAAGGGAATAATAAGAGCGGCGTGCACATGCCGTCGTGCCGGCCGACTAGACATATTTCCCGCGACAAGATAGAGAGGCCGCACTGGTCACGTGGCCGGTGTACTGTCAAACTTCTCTGTTATGTAAACTTCGCGCTCACCTGGCGGCTCGCCATGTACCGACGACGACGCGACGCGTCGCTTCGCGCCATCGGGGACTCCGATTTATTTTCGGTGGAGCACGTTCGAACCGCGGCGGCGGCGACGGCGGCGGATGTATCATCGTCGTTTCCTTCTTCCCGTTACATTTGGGAAAAGGGAAGAAGCTTCGGCGCGTTGAACCGCGCTTTCTTGTCTCCTGCCGCGTGAATGTGATTTTAAAGTTTCGGAAAAAACCCGTTTCCTCCCAATCCTCCGCGGATTTTTTGGGTTCCTCATCTTCTTTACAGGGAAAGGTAAACGTGGCAAATCTTAACCGAACACGCGTGAATTTCTCTAAATGAATTTTCGTACTCTTGGGACAGAAACCGGAAATATTCGCGGAAAAATTGAAAAGAGAGAAGTAATTATTTTCCGAAACTTTAGAATTATACGCGTGGACCCTCGACACCGAATTATTTAACATATTTCTCGCACGCGCGCGCGATTAAAGCCGTTTACCTCTCTCCGATACCGAACGCATAGTATCCGTAAGCCCGACGTATCGCGAAGGCGGCGGTCCCACGCGAACGATAAGGCCAATCTGCAGTAATACACACACACACACACACACGCATATACACCCGGCGATGTTGATACGGACACAATGTTCCACCCACGCGTTCTCAAACCGTCTCGACGATTTCTAAGTTCGAATCGGAACACGCGTAAATATCCACGTTTGCGGGAAAAGTCCCGGATTCGCACTGCGCGAAAACGACGCCGTCGAGAAGGACGGGACGTCGTCGTGGGATCCGAGATACGGACGTAAAAATACTCGAGCATCGAGAAGAACGTAATCGAAGCGCTCGAACACGTCAGAGGATATCGCTGCTCCGATAATAAACCGAAAATGTGTCGCGACTAGTTCTGGGAATACGTAAAATCGATAGCGCGCGATGCTGCGACGGCAATGTCGGGATGACTAGCGCTTTACGAGATGTGATGCTAAATTATATTATATATATATATATATATATATATATATATGGAGTATTGGCATTACGCGATATCTGCACGACATAGCGATATCGTGAACGGCGGTATCGCGATCAGGCCACGCGTCGTAACGGCGCGGCACGGCCGAATCTATCTGCTCGCGGAGATCGGCCGACCGATTGCGTAACGATAGATTTATATAAATGGTTACGTTGACACCGGAGCCCCGGCCGCCGTAGCTGCCGCGGCCATCGTTACATTATCTAACGAGAAGCGCATCGCGTAGGTAGACACGTACCGTGTACCCCGTACGGGATTTGTTTTTACAGTTCTCGAGGTGAGCTTCCACAAACAGGCCGAAACAACGGCCGGTCCGATAGAACGAAAATAATCTTATAGATGCGTCGGTTCAACAGCGGTACTTATTCCCGCGTTATGTAACGTGTGATGTAATTTACGTAAGTATTGTATACCACGCGGCGTTTACCTTCACGATTGTGGAAACGGGTCCGGTGAAACCAGTTGCGACTTTTAGAACGAATTAATCTACAGGACTCGGCCGAAAGTTATGTTTACGTAAAGGAGTGAACGAGCTAACGAGTTTTTTTCTTTTTAATAATCGATAACGATAACACAGCAGTCTGTTCGCGAATATTTGCGGGGACCAATCCGAGATGTCTTTTAGTCAGAAATAATTAAAACCGACGCTTTTGTGCGCAAGAGGGCCATCCTTCTGAGCAGACGGCGACTCAGGTGTTCGCTCGAATCCACTAAAAATTCGTCCCGGCCGCTCATTTCGGCGGGTTTTTCTCGACATGAGACTTTCGCCGGCGGTGCGCGAACGTGCCGCGCAGGGTCGGTGTTTCTGTCAATTACATAATAAAAAGCGTTATGTAAGAACTAGCTACGCTACGCATAATCGTAGGCAGCGCTGCTCCCGACTTCTCTCTCCGTCCCGACGAAACTGATCGATTGACTTGGCGTGTCGAGCAGTCGGCATCACGCAGGTACAACGACTTATTGGACGCGCGCTGATCACCAGGAACGATTGATTTCCCGGCGATTCGGTCGGCGTAATGAGCGGACAGCGGCGTGTCGAAGTCATAAATATCGCAAAACGAGGAAACGCATTATGAATTGAGCGAGACATTAGGAATTTGCGTCGCATGTCTAATAGACCTTGTAGTCTCGTAACGAGAAGCCGAGTAGACCTTGTACCTTCAAAACAAGAAGAACAAATAATAGAAACGATAATAGGTATTGAGAAGGCTGAAGGCGAGAAAGATAGATCGACAGAAAGAGAGAAAGAGAGAGAGAGAGAGAGAGGAAGAGAGTGTGTAAGAAGGAGAGAGAGTAGGTCGGAGATAGCTGGGAAACTCGATCGAGCGGAAGTATCACCGACTGTGGTACTTGACCATGAAAAAGCACCTTGACTATGCGCGAAGTCGTGCCGACGAAGGTTACCATTACTATCGCATGCCGAGGTACGAGAGAGGCACTTTCTGCAGACGCGGGAGAAAGTCGGGACACTTTCCAGAGATAATTCCCGGATAGTAATTGCACACGGGCGCGCAAAAGTGGAGCAGAAATTCTCCGCTCTAGTCTCGTGCGACGAAACCGCTCCGATCGCGTGAATGTTCTCGCGACAACGAAAGCGGATATCGAATTTATCGAGGAAACGGTGGGCGTTCGACGATGACCGCGTATCTACATATTTAGGTATTGTGCATTATATATACATCGCCGGCGTCTATTATGTATAGGTAGTCACGACGTTACATAATATTATCATTTACGGTGAGCCTGACACGCCGGCGAAACGTGTCCACCGGTGATAAACAATGATTTCCGTGCTCTCGTTCGAGGAATTGCGCGGTCATAGCGCGTTCATAATTTCCTGCACGTATATATATATATATATCTCATTTGGTCATATCTATTTTCCACTTAAATTCTATTTAGTCGTTCCGCTACTATATATATTGCAAACCTGTAAGGGAGAGAGAGAGAGAGAGAGAGAGAATGTTGTTTATTAGCACTATAGGATCAAGCCTCCTCAAGCGCTACAATGTCAATTAGAAAAGTACGTGACAATAAGAAAAGAAAAAAATATATATTCATGGTAAAAGCGTATAAAAATGTAAAAGAAAAAGAAAAGAAAGTATAGAAAAAAGAGAAACAAGAGAAAGAAAAGATGTTAAATGTGACATAATACAGAGAACAAGAGAGCATAGCATGCATGCACGAAAAACAAATTTTGCTAGAACAGCAAATTGTTTGTTGATATAGTGACAGAAAAAAAAATTTGTTTGGACAGCAGAAAGATTTGTTAAAAGTATTAATTGTTATTTGCTGAATATATGGACGGGAATGGAATATATGGCGAAATAATTTGATTATGCCAATTAAATTTTATTGCTGTTGTAACGATGTTTTGTTATGATAACAAAATTCTTTTTTCCGCGTAACAAATTTTTTTGCTGTCGCTATATTAACAAACAATTTGCTATTCCAGCAAAATTTGTTTTCTCTTTGTGTATATACACAAAAAGAGAAAAAAGGAGAAAGAGAGAGAGAAAGGGAGCATTTTGGCAAAGACTAATGTTAATCTTCGATAATTCTGAAGCTACGAAGTTTCGAAGGAAATTCGAACTTTCGAATTATGGTGAAACGAAGTTTCAAAAGTTCGTTTTCAAAGGCCATAATCTTCCAAGTTTCGAAGCTTCGAAGAGTATAATCTTGCGAATGCTAATGTCTATATATATTTTACTCAAGGAATATTGAGAAATATCGTGATGTGAATTTTTGTAAATGAATGGAAATAGCAGACATTATATAATGTAAAAATCATAATTCCGACGTTTCGAAGCTGCGATATTTTCGAAATTCGAATGTCAAAACCTTTGAAAGAAAACACTAGTCCTAGTGGAAACACGCCAGACGTAACGCGAGAATACGTCACTCGGACAACAAAGAGATCATGCGTCTATCGAGAAATCACTTTCGATAAGAAATCGAGGACGTGTTCGATAAGAAGTGATAAAGATGCATAAAAAATGAAATAAAAGACGCTGCTGTACGCGACGTGAAAATTTTCGGTGCGCGTTCGTTCGAGTGACTCACACTCGAAGTTTCGACAGAGCCACCTCGAATGTTCTCTACGTTAAATCGAAGTCTGGCAAACGACCCGCCGTGACACTGCCGGGGATCATTTCATTCTTACGTAACCCAACTGGAACCGCGCTTGCTGGACCGAGCGTCCGAGTTATTTCGGGCGAGCGGATGACTCAAAGTCGCTCCGAAGTCATTTGAAAATTGACATTCATCCCGATCTACGCGAGATATAATCCTGCTCTCGTGAAACGTGTGATGCGCGGCCGCGCCAATTAATGAAATTTCAATTGTAGCGTCGAATAATGTTGGAAACGCTCCGACCGATATACCCGAAATGAACGCGGCCGCAAATAGAAATTCCGCGGATTCCTCGTGAATGTCGCGAATCGCGCGGATGAAATCGTTTCACCTCCAGAAATCCGTTCCTCTTCCATCGAATGAAGACGAAAGTTTAATATCCGTATCCATCGCGCTTCCGTTTGCGTTGTTGAAAAAAAGAAAAGGAGCGAACCATGAGAAAGAGAACGCGAGAGAAGAGAAAATGGCAGATATTATTTCTCACATTCGCCGAAAACTATTGAAGCTTCTTTTTCTCCTTACAAACGTACCTGATCTTGTCTCTTGCCGTTGTGTATCCTGTCGATGATTTATTGTTAAGCTAAACACTCGATTAACGCGCATGATGCAAGGAGGAATGTTGGGAGAGAAACTTCCAAATAATTTGGCAGGTGCCGCGAGGAGGAGAGCCACGTTCGCTCCGACACATACGACACATGGAGCATTATTGATCGTTGCCAGAATAGAAAGGCGAGATATATGTAAGTCTATGACCCCCGCGGCACACGGATACCCAACGAGATGTCATACATCGCTGATACATTGTGCATCCCGCTGGCTGGCGAATCATCATTAGTGTCTGCTGGATGACTCAAATAGAGCGTCTCCACGTCCGCGGTTGATCTAATGGCGCACGCGCGCGCGCACGCACACGCGCTCCTTCAATAAACACATTTCTCGAGAAGTCGAAACTCTCTGTGCTACTTTTTACACGAGAGCGACTCCGCGAAAGTTCCCGAGGATCATCTTATAAATATCTTGCTGCTTCGACCGCGGGGATCTATTTGTATTTACCGTATAAATAAAGTCATGAAATTATATGCTCGGCACTTGTCGATATATAATGTCAACGGCGTGACAGTCGAACTCAACAAGGAATCTGCGATAATATCAACGGTAATGAATAATTCTATTCTAATTGTAGAATATATTATAATATCTTGGGAGATTGTAGAAATTCGTCGCGAGTCGTCGATGATTTCATTAGCTGAAAAGATGAGTCATCTCACAGACGCGGAATCAGACGATTCCTCGAAAGGTGAAAATCAGTAGATAATGATGGCAGACATTTCGATTTAATGTGTTAGATACGTGTAATGCTTCACTGTTACTTATTGTTATTATTTTTATATTTAATGAGCTTAAAATTATAAAATAATTTGTCCCGAAATTCTCCAAGCTTTCTGCTTACATGCGCCATCTAGAGTTCAGGCAATGCCTTTTATCTTGAATCTTATCGTACAAATTATATACGTTCTAACTCAATTAAACAGATTTGTATATTGGCTAATGAGTTTTCGAACTTTATCGACATATTTCTCAACTCAACTGAAAGTGCCTTCAGACATTGTCCGACTAGTACCTTCTCATCTTGAATATTTTTTATTGTGGCTGTTTATTTATTCTTATTATATCGAAATCTAAATTTGGCTATGATACTTTTACGTACTTTTCTCCGTTTCTCTCTCATTTATTTGTATATCATAGAGTACTTTCTATTTAAATAAATAAATAAATAATTATAATTTGGCTAGTAATTTATTTATTTATTTAAACGTTCTTTTGAGCATATATCTAAAAATCCGTCAAGCTTCCTTTCGCAATTTTCCGATAGGACGCGCCGCGGCCGAATTTTCCTCCCACCACAATTTCTGCTACATTCGAGCAATTGGCGCCGAATCGATGCAACATTCCCACAAAACGAAGGTGATAATTGCAGCAGCGATGCGATGCCAGCAACAACGGCGGCAGTGGCGGCGGCGGCGGCACGATGGAGTAGTACGCGCCGGGTGACCGACCTTTACGTAACGCGCGGCTGTTTACGCCGCACCGCGCCGCGCTGCGTCGGCAGGAGTGACGTCTACTCGTTGCAACGATGATGCGCCGACAGTTGCAACTGCACCGGTGCGGCTCAGAGCGCGTTCGTTGCTGCCGCCGCTTAAGCTTCTTTCCCTTCCCGCCTTTCGCTTCTCCCTTCGCGCTTGGTCGACGGCCGACCGGATGCGGTTGCAACGCGCTCTCCGCGTGCAACTCGGCGAGGCATCGTCGCGCGGCATTACCACGCTCGCAAATCGGCCGCGCGAGAACCTCGCGAGAATCGACGACGATGACGAATCTTCGTTCGAAAGGGGAATCTCCGCTGCGATTTGTCACACGTGTGACTCGCGCCAGAATCGAACGGGACGCGAGGCCTCTTTGACGCGCGACATCAGTTCCTCCCAAAGCTCAGCGGCACAGTGTGCAGCAACAGTTCTTGCTCTGATTCTCACGTGGAGAGAACGCTCGACGACAGACCTCCGTATGACGCTCCGTTAACTCGCTTCTCGAACACGCCACCGGCCGTTCCTCTCTTTCTCTCTCTTCTTCCCTCTCCTTTTCTCCTCGTTCCACGCCACTCTTCTTTCCAACGAAGGTCAGCAGCCGTCTGTCGCGCCTGGTTGCACACGCGGCATCGAACCTCTCCGCGCACGTTGTTGCACATTCGTATGATTTAGGAATCTTCGGAGTCGCCGCAATAACGCGCGATTAATCGCGAGAAACGCAGAGCGATACGGCTTAAATAAACCGCGAAAAATCCCATTCAAAATTCTACTCACCACACGAACAGAAGGAATTAACTGTCCGCATAATACAACTGAAATTTCGTTATTAGACCGTTTTTAGCTGTGGAAGCTAAAAAGCAAGTAGAGGAATAAAAAAATTAGCTAAGTTAATTAAATTTCAATTACATTATATCGACAGATAATTTTTCTCTGTGAGAGCTAATTCTTTTCTCCTGTACAGCTGATCTCAAAAATCGAGAAACTTTGGAGGAACAAAGTATATAATAATCGCATATGAGAAGTTGAAAAATCCAGAATTCGAGACATTTGAAGAATATTCAAGATCTGGAAATGTTAATGAAGACCTTATTTTCACGAACACTTCCTGGATATTGAAAATTCAAACACCCCAAGGATATGAAAGTTTCTCTCGACGCCTATATCCATGTAGGAGTCAACGCAATTTGATTAATTAGCATAAGCATCCGACATGCCATTGATTAGAATGATCGTTTATCCGAGAAAGAGAGAGAGAAAGAGAGAGAAAAAGATCGTCGATAGGAAGCTCGCGCTTTAACAAGCGCGATCGGGTCGAATACCCGCGATGAGCGAGCGATCGATCATCCGAGGCGGACCTTGGCATTCGATCGCGTAGACAGGAAGAGCGCTTTTTACGACGTGCTCGAGGAACGTTTGCGCTAATGAATGAACTTGTCCGTTGTCGGCATATCCCGTTGCGCGCGTTTCTTACAACTTGGCAGTTCGCGCGGAAAATCGCGCTTCTTCGCGCTCGTATGCCCACATGCATACGTAACCGCGTAGACACGCTCGGTGTATCATAGCGAACTCGTCGCGGCACTTTTCGTTTTTTCGAGTTCCGGAACAGGCGGTGGAGATCGCGAGGACGATCTCGAGGGTATCGCGAGTCCTCCATGCACGTCGCTAGCGCATTCAAAGTCTATAATTCGACGATAAGAACTCCTAGATCGTGGCTCACTTAGCGTGACACTCATTAAATTCATATTAAGCTAATCAATGAGAGAAATAACAATTATATATATGACACAGTTATAGCAAATAAAATTATTGCTGACAAGAAACAGGACTGAAAATTGGCATCGGCAATTACTATTATTAAAAAGGAATTTGAAGAATTACGTTTACAAAATCATTTGATAAATTGCTTCGAAAACACCTCCTTTTTTCTTATAGTAACAGGTTTAATTTAAATTAAAATAATTGTCCTGACCTGATATCATAAGCATCTTAATCAGACTCTGTATTTTCAATTCCTACATTATAAGCTTAAAATATTAATTAAAATGAAAATGACAAAGCGACAAAGGTCGATTGGTCTCACAGTCCGGAGGTGTGGCGAATCAAACACTCGAAAATCGCTACGCGGCCAAGTAATAATGACAATTGCCGATGTCTGTTTTCACTTCTGTAATTTGTTGTACAGCAGGCGATTCACCATTGACGGCGATGTTAAATCGTCGATTAGATTAGTCCGAGTTCGATGAAAGTCACCCTTAGCAGCGCGCGACCGATTTATTCAAGCGAGCTACGCTTCGGCTCGGTGCAGCTCCAGGGGATTCTCGAAATGCGATTTGCGTTATTTCCAAAATAAGCGGCTTCTAGTAACGACAATGGCCGCGCAGCGATTAGGCTTCCTCGAGCGCGCGTCTTTGAATTGAAGTGAACCATCGTAACACTCAAAGACAAGTTACATAAGCCGACTTATGGAGACCGCTCCCAGCGTATGTCCGACATACCGGGTGTTCGAGATTCCTTCGAGCAGCGTCGCGGAACCGCTTCGATCAAGCTCTACGATTCGAGTTTGCACACGTGGCGGTATATCGTTTTACGGCTAATAGTTCACTAGCGTGTCTAGCTTCTCGCTCCTCCGGGAGATTACGCGCGTTCGAATTGACGCGATTACATGATCGGGATCGAGCGAACGACCACGAGTCGAGGCACGCCTCGACGAAACTCTCTCTCTCTTTCTTTCTCTCTCTCTCTCTCTCTCCTTCTCCTTCTCTTCCTCTTTCTCGCAATGCCTTTCGCGATATATAATGACGCGCCGCTGCCGGAAATTCGCCTCCGACCGAGCGAGGGACTCTAGCCGCGGAGGCAATGACATTGCTCACAATGCCAGGATGCACCGCCGCCTGCATCGGCCGATGGCATCGTCCGCGGTCTTTCGCTTCCATGAAACGATGCGCCGCTGCCGCCTCGCGAATGGCGAGCGTTTTTCTCCGCCAGACGGGATTCCGTGGAATTAAACGGTACAATCGCAATCGTCGGAATTAAACGGTTAATCGTGCGAAAAAAGGAAGTAAAGAAGGAAAAGAAGCTCTCTCTCTTTCTCACTTC
>NW_014554899.1:3570827-3609629 GCF_001313825.1 Dinoponera quadriceps | reverse complement strand
CTCCCTCCCACCTTCCCCCTCTATCTCTCTCTCTCTCCCTCTTTCTCTCTGGAAAGAAATTAGTGTTTTTCGCTGTGCACATCTGGTCTATATATTCTTTGAACGTATGTACACGGAAAAAATATTACAGTAAAAATTACCACAAAATTTCCTAATGTTGAACCATATCGGAATTATAACAAAATATATCACTAAAGATTACAACACACATCACAGTTATAATTTTGGTATGGTTCGGCATTACGAAAGTTAGTGGTAATTTTTACTACAATATTTTCTCCGTGTACAGACTAAGTAAAAAAGTCTATGACAGTTCTATTTTCCAAAGGTAACTATAATACTAAAATATACATAGAAAAAAAAATGTTTTTAAATCAAGAATAGATATAGCAAGAATATTGTAATCTTCTTAGATGTTTAGTCTTAATTTGATTAAATTTATATCGATGCAAGTATTACGTACACTCAAGATCTGATTATAATATTCCTGCTTATATATGAAAATATCTATCACTGATTTCACAATTTTCTTCTCTATGCACCCTATTCTCTCTCTCTCTCTCTCTCTCTCTCTTTCTCTCGGCGAGAGCACGATTGACGGGTTGACACGATCCCTCTCGCTCTGTCGACTCCGACTTTTATTCGGCCCGCAGGATAAATTTATTCGCGATGATTCACCAACGCCGGGTTCCCACGGGACGAGCGCTCGGTGTCCCGGAGCTGGAGAACTCGCCCGCCATTCGGCAGACATTTTATGAGCCCGTTCCTCTCATGTTTCAGCGCCGAATAGCCCGCTCCACCTTAGCAACAGGGCTCACGTCTTGCTCCTGTTGAATAGGCCTTCAGCCGCTCTCACGGACGCTGATCATGCAGTTAGATTGCGGCCGGACTGGGGCAAGGTGAGGAAACACAGGAGCGACGCCTACGTGCGCCGCTATCGGCCGCGCGTTTGTCGCGCGACGTGACATTTCGCGCATGCCCGCGTCTCGATTTTAAATTCAAATTCAATCTCTCCCTATCTTTTTTATGTTGGTACACATACATATATATATATATATATATATAATATGTTCAGCTTCTCTCCAAGTTGACAAATGTCTCGTAACGCAGCATTTTCGCATGTTCAGGGGCACTACAGGCGGGGAATCGCTCTGTCGGCGCTCGGCAGGCACGAGGAGGCGCTCTACGCGCTCTGCATCAGCGTGGCCATCGACAAGAACCCGCAGGCTGTGCGCCACGAGCTGACCAAGGTAACGTAAAATACGTATTGCGGGGCTCGGCCGGAGGATTCCCGGTGAATCGTCCCAGCCGATCTTCGAATCGCCTGCGAAATTCCCGAGCTCATGAGTCAGGAATCCGCGCGCGCGAAAGAGTCGCGGAATGCGCCGAAGGCTGCGGTGCACCGGCCGTACTCGAAGAGCATCATCAACACAAAAGAAACGCGCGCCGCGGCGTTTCCGGCACGACTGCCGGCCGTGCAGCTTAATGACTCGGTACGATAGTCGTCAGGTGAGTGACCCGCGCACGCCGGGGGTAACGATAACCACATTCGCGCAAGTGAGTGAGCGAGAGAATGAGCGAGCGAATGGACGAACGAACGAGCGAGCGAATGGACGAACGAACGAGCGAACGAACGAACAAACGAGCGAGCGAATGAACGAACGGGAGGAAGAACAAGCCGAAGCTACTCTTCGCGAGCGAATGGGCCGTTTCCACGTGTTCCGCTCGCCTCGCGGCGTCGATATATCGATCTTCCGCCGGGTGACGCACGCGGCCGACTCCGCGCACTGCGTTTCCCACCCTCGCGTACATAATGCAGAATTTCTCCTGCGTCGGATTTTTCTCTTTTTTTTCGCATCCTCATCAAAGACATGACACGCTATTCGCGGATAATGTTCTCGGTTATTTCGCGGGAAAATATGAATGATATGTACTCAGCAAACACCAATCAACGTTAACATAACGTCAATGTTATAATTTCCTATTCAACAATGTAACTGTTACATAACATGTGCCTTATATTGCATTTACATCGTTAAAACAGGAAATCATAATATTGATGTTATGTTACTGTTAAATGTTCGCTGCACGCAGAAAAATACATACCGCAGTATTAATTTGTTTTATGTATTTTATAAATTTATGCATCCGCAAGTATAATCGTAAATACATCATAAGCATCTAATTTATTTAAAATGTATTCTGATTCCTAGTAAGTTTAGTCCTTCAATGAAGAATATTCAACTAAAATATTAAAACTAAAACTTCGGTTTATTCCAATTAATCGAATTTAACTTTTTTCGATAAAGTTTACAATATTCTTGAAAAGAGAACATATTTTCTTCTTTTGAGTAATGATAATGATTTTGAGTAATGTAAATGATAATGAGCTTTTCTATTGTGATGAGTATATTTTAATGCTATCATCAAGAAAATATTTCTTATTTAAATAAACCATTATTTAAAAAAAGAAAAATTAATTGCTTCTCTTTGTATAATATTTTTATCACAATATTTTTCTCTATGTGAGTAGATTCATATATGACGATACAAGATTCGCGCTTAACTTTCGACGGTCTTACACTGAGAAAAAAAATGTTTAAAAACAAACAAATATTTCTCTAGTGGATCCTTACACGATATTTACTTAAACCTAAATTCTGTTTATTTAAATAGAATAATGTTTAAGTAAGTAATAGTCAATTTAAATAAAGTGAATTTAGATTTAAATAAATATCGTGTAAGAACCCACCAAAGAAATATTCGCTTGTTCTTATATTTTCTCCCTCAATGTATACTTGATAACTTTCTTTTTTTCTTTTTTTCCGTACGTTATTTACGCAAATCTCGCTCGTCCACACTGAAAAAAAGATTTGGCAATAAGTATTAAAATTTGGTGAATATTTGCCGACCAAATATTTGACTACTGCAGGCATCAAGTAATTTAGTTCCGTGTACTAAATATACAATGTATGGAACTACAGTATAGTTTATACAGTATACATTACTAAATTATTTATTTGCAGTAATCAAATATGTGGTCGACAAATATTTACCAAACTTTAATACTCATTATTAAATTTTCTTTACAGCACAGAAATTTCTTTCGCCGGAAATGTCGGTGATCGTCGGGGATTCGTCGGTCTCTGGAGAAATCCAGACGCGCGACGAGCATATGTCGTGTCCGAAATCGCGCTCCGCATAATGCGGAAGTTTCCTTACGTTGCGGTATTAACGGTATTTCGTAAATTGCTCGACCTCCCTCGCTCGTTGTTTCCACGTGAACTTCCGTTTCGCCCGGCGATGTAACGCTTCGTCGCACTCGCTTCGTACGCTTCGCGTCGAATCTGCGTGCGCGCGCGTAATTTTCGTCGAACTAATGAGAAAGCCGCGGAATAATATTGATTTGTCATCAGACGCGCAGCTGAGCATCGGCATCCGATTACACGGTTCTAATCTGCATCGGAAGCTGCTGTCGGACGGTCTTCGCAATATTGCGTCACCGCGAAGATCCGCGCGAGTTTACGCGGCGCACGCGACAAAAAGCGCGGTTCTATGTAGCAACAATCGATGAGCGTTTAAATAATTCAACGCGAGAGCTCACGCGTCGAATTTCGACGTTAAATAATTAAGGAGATGGAGGTAAGGGGGAAAAAAGGAGCGCTCGGTCGCACGCGCGCCCGTTGAATTTCGGAGCGTCGGCTGTTACGTAAGCGCGCGGCCGATGGCGGAATCATTGACGCAAGCTCCACTGCCACTTATGTAAGATCGAGGAATCATTCTTTCCCGTGCCGCTGAATCCGCCGGCTCCGCATTACGGTAGGCACACTTTTACTTTCATCGTCCGAAAACGACCAGCGCGCGCCAACCGTTCATTGGCCAACCGTGTTATTTCGCGTGTTAATCGCCGCCGATTTGGCGGCCGTGTTATTTCGTTCCTCTCGTTAATCTTAGACGTGCGCGGGAGACACGACAAGAAAGGGGAGTTGCACCGGGCGCACGCTCGTTGAGGGAACAACGGCCAGTTTTTCGCTTCTGTCGTTGGTGAAGGTGTCACTTGGAATGACCTTTGATCGTAGAGTTCGTTATGGTTCGTCAATTTTCAATGCTAATACTTCGATGATTCGAATGACGAGTCACAGCGCGATAGCGATCGCGTTTTGCAATCACGACTCGAATCCTAGGATTGAAGTCTCTTCAGTGAGAAACGGCGGTTTCCTTGACATTAAAGGGGCATTCTCATTTGGAACGTTTCATTTGATAGGTGACATTTAGGATTCCCTTTTTTAACTATAAAACAGTTCTGAACTTTTGCACAAATACTCGTTTATGCTTTAGCCGTATACTGCAATTTCTATACATTTTTATCTTCAATATTAATAAAGTTAGCAATAATTTTGTTAGCACTGAACGTGAAAGATTGATTGTCACGATTCCGAACGTTATAGGTTTCTGAAACTCTAAAAAAACGGCAGAAATATTATTAAACTATAAACTTGCGGCTCCTACCACGGTGAAATCAATATCTTTAATATTTTGATTTTTAAGGACTTCCAAAGCTGGAAAATATCTGGCCGAAAATCGATTTTTCTCCTTTAAGTCGTGCTATTTCGAAAAGCAATTTTTATCTTACATCGTGGTAAGGACGATAGCCACAACTTTATAGTTTAATAATTTTGTCGTCGTTTAAGTCTACAACGTCCGAAATCGCGGCAACCATGCAAGCAAAACTTCCGTTCAACGCTATAAAAAATTATTTAGAACTTTATTGATATCGAGAATGATATATATAATAACGTGTAGAAATTACTATATATAATTAAAATATAGATAAATATTTATATACAAAACTTCAGAATTATATATCTTATGGTTTTTTCGGAAAAATTTTCAAAATTCATCTATAAAACGACGTCTCAAATGAGAATATCTACTTAAGTGATTTTTTCCGTTCGGTTCTATGTTCGCGATTCGCTTCCATAGGAACTCGACGGGCGAATTGATTAAAAACAGGTTGCGTGAATTATGATTAGTTACGATTGCTATTCTTTAAATATTAACATGTCTGATTGAGTAACATAAACTGAATGCCAGTTGCACGTTGATTTTGCATTCAGTACACAGATTCATATGATTTTAATAAGTTTATGGACACGTGTTGCAGATCCTGCACAGAGTGCTGTCGCCCGGAGTGTGTCGACAGAACGTTCTGTCGTCACGCACGCCATATAGTCTAACGAAGAGCGCGTCACGCACGAGACGCCGTCATCAGTTAATGAATCCCAAACGCAGCAGACGCGCTGCCCTGAACAGGTCCGACTACGAGGACAACAGCAGCGGCGAGGAGGAATTCTCTCAGGTGTGTCCCTCGAGGGAATCTTGTTCCTCCATTTTCTCATTTCTACTCTTATTTCGAGTGATCTCGTTATCAAAAAAAGAAAGAGGACAAATTAATTGAATTTGAAAAAAATTATAATTTTTTTCGTCTTTTTTGTTCTCTCGTTTTCGTTCGAGTTCAATTATTCCGGATCGCAGGCGAGTTTCTCTTTTTGTTTTTGTTTATCGACATATTCTAATAGCGTCCAGCCTTTTTATATAATCGCTCGCAACGCATATCTCACCTTTCACCTTATCGTGCTTCGCTTCGTAGACGATAAGCAGAAGACTTCGGTCGTCCATCGCGCCGCAAGTCAACACAAAGCTGCAAGCGAGTCTGGATCGGGTGTACCAGGACATGGAAAAATTCAAAAGTGAGTAAGCTTTATCGATCGTCCCGGCGCGTACGAGAGCATCCATTATACCTCCTGAAAAGTATTTCGAGACACGACGTCGCTTACAGGAATCGAGCCGAAACCCGCCGAAGTCCTCTTGCCGCCGCTTTCCGGCGGCACTGCCGGGGAATTGGATTGCATCCTGTGTTGTCGCCTGCTCTGGAAACCCGTCACAACACCGTGCGGTCATACCTATTGCTGGATGTGCTTGGATCGCTGTCTGGATTATTCCTCGGCCTGTCCCCTGTGCGTCACATCGTTGGCTGACGTAAGACAATTCTTTTAATTTATAAAAAATATGCTCGCAGAAAAATAACTCTGATACGACTCGTATTTTAACTATTTCGATCTCACTTTTTCTCCCGAGAAATTCCATATATATATATTTTGTTAATCCTGCATGCCATATTCAGGTCCAGTGAGCCGCTGAACGTTTTCCGATTTTTTAGTTTTTACAATAATTCTTTGGCAGATCCAAAAATGCTTATCAACCTATGCTTGATGTGAAGTCATGCTAAAACTAAAAATATCTATTTTTGTCTATTTATATTCTTATTACTTTATACTACCTGTATTTAGACCTATTATACTTCTTTGTGAAAATTGCTATAATTTGTAAATGACTAAATTAATATATTTTTGGGACGAATAACATGGCATACTATTATTTTTTTTTTAAGTATATATATATGAAGTGTCCGCTACAACAGACGAACATTATTTTTTCTTAAATCGCATTTGTAAAACCATTTCAGAATTTTTCCAAACACACTTTTTTTCTTCATTTTCTTGTAATTTTTTTCTTATAATAAAAGTTTAATTTGAACGCAATCATTGTCTTAATTTGGTATCATGAACATCTTATTCAGATTTTGTAATTCTAATTCCTATCACAAGCTTAAAAATATTAGTTAGAATGAAAATGACCAGACGACAAGGTCGAATGGTCTCACGAATTGGAGTGTGACGAATTAAAGGCTCGAAAATAAATATGACAAGGGTTAAACATGTGGACAAATAAATTTAACAATTCTAATTTGTTTTCAAATGAATTTTGTAAACGAATAAACATAATAAGGACAATAACAGCTGACTCTTTTTTTATTTACTTTATTTAAAATTTTATTTTATTTTGTTTCACTGGTTTTTTTTCTACCGTTATTTTAAGCGAAGAACCGTCCTTCGAGCTTTCATTCGATTAGTAAATTTTTTAACTTATTGTGGGCCGTATATAACCCAACGGGGTCGAAAGGATTGAAACATAGTGGCGAGCCTCTGCTAAGAACTCGATGTAGGCAACACGTGGCCGGAGATCCTGCAACAACATCTGCCCGCAAATGAGACGTAATGCTTCCTAGCGGTTAACAACGACGCCGCGGATCGAAATGATTATTGTTTGCGGTCTCCACCGACGGCCGTCGCGAGCTTCCGCGTTCGTATCGTCATTACTGATCTTCTATACGAGTATTATATTTAATGATGATGAGGACAACGACGTCGGGGCGGTGATCTTGCGGCACCGACGCGGCGCGACGTGGCGCTCCTCGTTTCCTCGTACTATCTACGCAATACCGATAATCGTGCTTGATTATCTAGAAAGACTCTTCCTGCGACGCTCTCTTTGGTATTGGGAATATAACCGGCAGTGCTACGATGATTATGTTGTTGTGTTACTCTTTTGGTTAATTAGTTTTAATGCATTGGTTTTCGAGACCCATTTCGTATCGTCGTACTACTACGTAGAAGTCTTTTGATGGAAATGGAAAACGCTGAAATAAACGAATGAATTCTGCGCCAAAAAGCAAAAGCCTAAAGAACAATAATGAGCCAGTAATAATTAATTATCTTTTTCATTTTCTTGGAAATAGATTTAATAAAAAATAATAAATTTAGTACACAAAAAATGTAAAAAATAATATAAAATAATATAATATGAAATAATATAATATAAAATACTATAATATAAATAATATATAAAATAATAATATAATGAATGTGATATACACATAAATACACATAAATAATAAAGTTTCCACTTTCCTCCTCATTCTAAATATTCCCACGTAAGACATTAATACGTCTCGCATTTCGTTGTAAGTCGACACAGATTTGCTTTCCTCGCGAAGTACGAAGTCGTGTCTTGCGCTTCCAGTATCTAGCCAGCAGCCAGAAAACCGTGACAGACTTCGTGGAGAGAGCACTTAAAACGGTGGCGCCCGCGGAATACACCTCCAGAGCGGTGAGTCATCAGCTCGAACTGGTCCAGGGACTGGGTCTTTTGGGTAACGAAGAGATCGCCATCTTCATCTGTACGACCGCCTTCCCGTGCGTCGCCTGTCCCCTCTTCGTCTACGAACCTAGATACAGGCTGATGGTTAGAAGATGCGTGGAAAGCGGAGTGCGCCAGTTTGGCATCGCAGCGTGTCTCAACAAGGACGCGACGGGCACGAAAAGGTACGTTCAGTGCATCTCTCACAACGGGTTCGGATCGCAGAAATGCGTGAATCCTTCTTCAACTTTGACTTGACATTTGGTTAATTTAATTGACGATTCTACGCGTTTCTTTCAGATATGCGGAATACGGCACTATCCTGGACATTCGGGATCGAGTATTGCTCAAAGATGGTTGCAGTATTCTCAGCACGGTCGGCGGTAAAAGATTTAGGGTACTTTCCGGCGGCGAGAAGGATGGTTACGACACGGCGCAGGTGGAATTTCTCAGGGACACCGTCGTACAGGAGACTCAACTCCTGAATCTCCTGGAGCTTCATGATAAGGTGAACAATTCGGAGTCTACAAATATAAATTTTTATAACGTTCAGTTTTTTATTCACGGCAAGATGAAAAATTCTGAATCTATAAAGATAACTTTTTCAAACGTCCACATGGAAAAAAAGATTTAGTATCAATTCAAGACTAATATTCTCATATGTTTAAGCAACAATATATTATCTTATATGAAGATAAAACTTGTTCTTATATATGAAGAAATTCTATATAGTTACATTAAAAATATCATATTCGAATTGTTCAGAAATAATTTTCATGAATCAAGAGAAAAAATATTGGGTAGAAATAACAATAAATCTGCAAACTAAGAATTGTATCAGTTTGAAGATATCGTTCTTTCTATCTAATATTTTTCCCTTCAAGTCATGAAAATTATTCTTGGATAACATAAATATATTTTTAGTAGAACTATGTATAATATTTCTTCATATAAAAGCAAGATTTATCTTCATACAAGATTCTTGCTTATATATAAGAATATGAGTCTTAAACAGATACTAATTTTTCTCTATGTAACTTTTACTCCGTTCGCGAGCAAGAACACATTTGATTCTTTACTTTCATCGAAGCACAAAGATAATTCCGTTTTACCTGAAACGTAACTCATTGTGCTTTTATAGGTGCGAGCGAAAGGTCGGAGGTGGTGGGACACGGTGCCAAGCACGCAGAAATCCGAGATCCAACGGGTGTTCGGCCGCATGCCGGACACGGAGGAGGACTGGCCGCGTCTTCCGGACGGTCCTTCGTGGGCATGGTGGCTGCTGGCGATCTTGCCGCTGGGCCCGCAGCTGCAGGTGGGCATCCTCGGCACCACCAGCCTGGAGAAGCGGCTACGAGCCATCGAGAAGACACTCGATCACATGGAGCAGAGACAGCCGACCGTCGCGGCCGCGCATTCTGAACGGACCACGACGTCGTCGAGCATCTGCATGGACGGAAGGGCGATCACGTCGACGGCGATATCGATCGTGCAGCAATCGTAGAGGGCAATCGTGGAGGAGCGTCGTTCTGTGATCTGGTGATCGTGGATCCCGTATTTCCAGCGTTCCGCCGGAAACTTCGAGTAACAGAGAACTGCGATGCCGAGCGATTACGTTAAGGTACACATCGAGTGATTCTTCAATTGAACAAGCTCCACGACGTATATACGTCACTCGATGACATCGGTCGCGAGGCGGCACCCTAATTTCTCCAATGATTGCGCGCGAATCTTGGGAAGATTTTTGAATTTACTTCGACTTTTTTCGAGTATATTCCCAGTCTTACTCGACTTACATTAGAATTGCCGATGACGCGGTATTTTCTTTTTTACGTTTCTAATATTTTCCACGTCCAAGTCTGCGGAAGGACATTATTCGTCGGTCTCTCGTTGTAAGCTGTTCATTCAGTCGATCGAATCTTTTCTACGTCGATCTCTCGTTCGTTGTCCTCGCCACGTGATCCTTCGACCGGCCTTGCGACTCTACTCGACGTACAAAGTAAACCGTAGGACCCGTGAACTCCCGGGATGCCCTGTGAGAAAATCGGGTCGGTCGATCGAACTACGCACGAACTTGCTTCTCCATCTTCGTCCCGGCGAGGGCTTTTCGCGAGCGACTTCTCTCTTTTTAGGTCTAAGTTAAGTTAAGAGTTCCAGCCCGAACACGCATCCTTGCATCCCGTGCTCGCGAAATCTTCTTCGCTGAGCGTCTTATCGACGGGACCGCGGGATAAAATGACAGGCGAGTCATTCGCTTGAATCAATGCGAAACTCGCAGATTTCTCAAGCGAAGCAAAATTTGCCGGCGATTTGCGGCCACGTCGTGTAACCGTTGACATATCTAAGAGAGATGGAAAGAGGGCCCATTGTGCGTCCCCTCGATAAGTCGCGCCGATCCTCTTCGCGCTATCGCAATACGCAAATCTGTTCTTCCAAAATATTATACGAATATATATATTATGTATACTTACATATATATATATATATATATATATATATATGTATACACATATATTTATGTATACAAGTACGTATGCATACACGTGGCAATCGGAAGTAAGCGATCCCGCTTGAAACGTGTCGCAATCAGCGTGAATAATGAAATCGAGTGTGATGCGTAGCGTGTTGCGAATGAAATATCTAGTTGATCGGAATTCCAGCTTTGGATTCGGCAATGTTTAATTGACCGACTGCGGTGAAAATTAAGTCAACGCTTTATCGTTTGAACAATATTCAATATTCAATGTATGAACGATTAGTCAATGTTTTCTCTGCTCGTTGAGGGACTTGCTTCCGTTTCACGTAGATGCATCGAAATCTCGTGCACGAAGATACGTCAGTGAGCGAATGCATCGAGTGGAGAACGTGAGACATCGACGAGGATGACGTTGATGACGCGAGGTAAACCTTCGCTTACATTCAGCTGGCAACCCGGCTCCTTCCCCAATGATTCCTTATGCGCCAAATGTCTATGGATTTTGCAACTTGCGAATTTGGCGTCGAACGAATGCCTCGAATCTCAAATTGCGCGCGAATTACGGAAACGACGAATTCGCCGGCGGCGAATTCGCGACGTAGTCACACTGGTGCAATCGCTCCGCGGACGTTCCACGAGAGTCTGCCGGTACAATCACGCGCAGAAGCGCGATTGTAGAAAGAAAGAAAGAATTTGATATATCCGCAGCGAGATACTCGGAAGAGTAATTTCGAATGCGGGCGAAATCCTCTCGGGCTCTTCGACTCGTCATTGCACGATCATGAATCACGGGGACTTTTCCGATCGCACCGACGATCGCCGTATAGAATTTATATTACACAACGACGATCGGCCCGCGCGTCCTCCGCCGCGACCCGAAATCCCGAAATCTTTTTGTACCGCTTAGGTTTATTCCGTCGCTCGTAAGACTTTTCGACTATGCGCTAGCACATAATAATTTATTTTCACGACGGTTCTCCAGATTGTCGAGGACACAGCGATCGCCTGAGAAGTTAGAAACGTCATATCAATCGCGCAAGCAAAATATTTGCGAGAAGCATAGCTGGTACGTGATTGTCGTTATTATTTTCACAGTTTCCGCCGATCGTTGATACGCTGAATCGCGCCGACCGCTTCGAAAGGCCGAAAAGAAGAATAAGGGAGACTCCCGGGAAAGGAGTCTCGTTCCTGAGATCTAAAATAATTTATCAACTCGCTTTTACTCCGTCGCTAATTAAGATAATCAATGAGTAATTCTTCAAGAGTGTCTTGTCTATTGTGGGGATGATTTTTTATGAATATATTAGGCATATTTTTTGATATCAGCTTACATGATATATAGTCGAAAGCTCACTCATTTCTATATAAATGTCATGTATATGTATACATCAATATTATTATTATTATTATTGTTACACATTAGTTATTTTACGCGGGATAATAATGACGACAATCGCTACGAATCGATGTACCTCGAGTATGAACTTTCGAAAGTATAAGGTAAAAAAGTGAAATATATGGAAGGTTTTTTTAAACGGTCGATATATCGCGTCCCGTACGTTCCGTACGTCTCTACACGCGCGCGCGCGACAATTCAAGAAGGAAAAGAAAAACAATGAGAAACATCCTCTACCTAGATTTATATTCTATTCTCTAGACTTTTACGAAATTGTGAATCATGCATTGTGATATTACTATATAGCCTACCTTGTATATTGTTATTGCTACGTTACAATTACTACGTAATGCCACACGACTTTCCATTTTTACTTCGACATTTCTATATTTATCTTCATCTCTTCATATGGACAATATTGTAATAAAATATCACGAAGTCAATACTGCGAGTTTTTTTTTTGCAAAAAGCGCTTGCTCCCGTTCCTTCGAGCGAAGCTTATGCCTTCTGCGTAAGTTGGATGAAAATTTTCACCAAGGAAGTTGATCGTCGCGAAACTCTTTTACGTTATGAATTGGCAGCCAAATGTTATATCAGAATGTGAAACATAAATTTTGATCCAAGCATTCTTTACCGTAATGCATTTAATGAATAAAGACGTTAACGTTGAAGACATTGAAGTATCAGTTATGTGCGAATACGTTTCGATTCGATATCCGTGCCAATTTCCGCGTCGGAACCGACCAACGACGGAGTTCAGGCCAAACTTTCTCGACGTGGTCACGTCGAGCATGAACAACAGCATCGAATACTTGGTGAAGTATTCAGTGGCACCTCCGCCCAGCAGGGACTACTACGGTCTTAAAATTCTCCAAGACGAGGTGACGAGATGAGACTAACGAAGCTTGATCCTCGTTTTCCTCGGTAACTTCCTCACGTTTCTCAGGTGATTCTGTATTTGTGGAAAGTATCCCACGGCCCGCATAAAACGCCGATCGTACGTCGCGTCAGATTCACCGAATTCAGTTGGGAAAGATCATTGCAAGACGAAATCCGCCACGGATTTGGTGAGACATTTGACCCCCTCAAAAAAGTTCGATCTTGCATTCCATTTTGTTTAACATTGCAGGTGAACATGTGTTGATTCACGTCAGAAATATCGCTGAAGGGAACAGGAATACCCTTTTGACTTTGCCGAAATCTTTAATCGGGGAAATAACAAGATATCTGGAATACAGAGATATTATCAAGTTGTCCCTGTTATCACGTATCGCCTATGAGGTGAAAGGAGATAATAATTTTCTTATACTTTTATCAACACAGAAAATAAAATTTATCGTCCTGCTTTTTAGTAAGCTTTTATTTTTAAAAATTAATTATAATTAATTTTTTAATAATTATTATTATGTATTTTGACAACATTTTTCGATACTTTACTAATTTATCCATACAAGTTATATAATATTTTATATTTTATTTTATAAGTTGTGTAATTTTTCTTTATGTGTGTAAAATGGAATTTTCCCGTTTATAAATAAATAAATAAATAAAATTAATTGACTGAGTTGGTTAAAAAATCGTTAAACCAAATAAAATATAAAGGAAAAATGTTTTTATGTAGAAAATTGCATTAGACTCTCTATGAAATATAATAATCCTATTATTCCATTAATATTTCACTCGTTTCCCTTTAGATATTCAATACAGATTTGATTTGGGAGATTCTCTATAAAAGGGATAAAAACGCCAAAATTGGCGTAGGGGAAAGGAAGGAAGCTGAGGTTTACGGTTGGAAGCAGCTTTATAGAGACAGACAGATGGAGACATTAATAAGAGATCAAAGGGTACAACAGCTTAACATAATAAATAAGAACAAATTCATTTGGTAGAAATACGAAATGTATTTTTCAGAATATATTTTTTGTATAAATGTATTTTTCAGAATTTCGGAACATTATTATCAACCAAACATGCAAACGACGCGAAAACTATCAAACCATCGCTGCGAACCACCAACACGTTGAAGCCGATCTCAAAGACGGTCTCGACTGTCAACATCGTAATGAAGCAACGCTCGGAATTTCCAGACGCAGATCTGACAACCACTTCACTTTCCAAAACGTCGTCCGACACTCGATTTCGTGGTCCAAACATGAAGACGGAGAAGGAGAAGTCATTTCCGCCAAGGAAAAACTCAAAAAACTTGAATTCTGGATTCAACGTAAATGCGAAGAGCGTTAAAAGAGAAGACATTGTCGCGCGTAAAATAACGGTGAAAGGAGAAACCAGAAGAGTCTTTAAATATGACGAGGGATTTGACAAAGAATCGGAGAAGCCGGAAAAATATGTCGATAAGAGCAACAAGGTCAAGGCAACTTCTCAAGAAGGTAAAACAAAATACGTAACTTCCAGAGCGTCATCGGTATCCAAGAACATTGTGGGAAACGCCAGGTCCTCCTCGGATTTAGTACGAGGCTTGCAGTGTATGCCTCGATCGAAAACGAAGGCCGAGCCTAAGAAGACGGCCGTGACCAGTTATGAAATATTCAACAATGACGCAGCGTTCTCCAACAACCCTGTCGTCGCTAGGGACAACAGTTTCGATCTGGCTGATCTGATCGAAGCGAGCTTGAAGAACATTCGAAGTCCGCGAAGCATATTTAATTACGACTTCAGCTGCATGCAGCGAACAGATGTGACGGGGGACGCTCCGAAAGTTAGACACGAGCTTCTGGACCTTGACAAGTCGAAACAACTGAAATCTGTGCGAAGCAACGTCCTGCCGAATTATTTCCCCGGCAGAATGGCTCAAGGGAGCGGAATTCTCGAGAAGCTTTCGGAGAAATCCGAATCGCACAGCGAAACATCCACCGAGTCTATCGTGAAAGATGCAAGAATCATTCCAGAGAAAAGTAATGAACTGTTATCCAAGAAATGTGCAAAATCCCGAGTGGAGCTCGTGAAATCTTTAAATGAGAGAAAAAGCGAACCAATGTTCTGTAAGGATCGAGGAGATCCGCGAGCAAACTTTCGAAGTAAATATTTCAACCCCAAAAAGATCAGCGATGTTGATGAAAAGTTTCCTTTTGTTAAAAGATCATTAAGAACTTCCAGCTTGCTGAAAGCGCACGCTTCGAACAGTTCGAAAAGCGAAAATTCCTATAAAAAGTGTTGAGTTTGTTCCATAAGATCGAGTAAGATTTTCAAAGTCAAGGATATTGGAGAGATCAATTAATAAAATAACAATATGACATAGAGGAATATTTTTCCTGTAACTTTAGAAATCCAGAAAATTTTTGCACACATATACACATCATATACTAATAATTTAATAATGAAAAAGGAAATTATTAATAAACCGCTTAAGTACGATGATGAAATTTATTTGCCTTAAGTGTTTGCTGAGTTTACCGTTCCATACTTGCAGGCATATATCGCACAGATAGATAGATATATATATATATAAAATAAAATAGAGCGCTGTGTGTGATTTGCATTTGATGATATGTGTTTAGGTACAAGCTTTTCCTTCGAAATTATTTACATCGCATAATGATGCACTGATGTAACGATTACATCGCGTGTGATGACAAGTTGTCGGAATGCGCAAATTGTTGATTACAATTAATACCGGTATTCATCGCTACAGAGGAAGAAATATCACTTTCTCATCTAATAGTGAAAGAAAATACTTTATATCTTTGTCCCGTTTTTACAAAAGGCGCTGATAATTCTTCAAGTCGGAAATTGTCAACGTACAATTGCAGGTGTAACGTATTAGGATTTGCACGCGCTTAGAAATTTATTACCGCCCGGTCGAAAGCAGCGATTGAAGATATGATAAGTAAGTATGCGACAAACCATGGAGTAAAAAAAGAAAATAACTGTAAATACGATATCGCGCGGACTTTATTTGAGGGAGATAGAAATTATCTAACAAAACGTTCACCTGGAATTTCATTTGGAAATTCGATCAAACGCGATCTCGTCAGGAGACAGCGCTGCGCATCGAAACACATGCTTCTCACCAATAAGAACACTTCTCCTGCACATATTATACAGAACTCGATCAGCTCTATATTTCGATCGAACTGCCGACGCAGCTCCATTTTCGCGCCTTATTGTCATTTCAAAGCTTAACTTTATCATCGCAGTCTGAATATTTAAGTTTCAACGTTATCCTCAGTTAAAATTTCAATACTAAATTAGGTCTATTTAGGTTCTACGTTAAGTCTTCAAAAGTTTTCAGCTCCTCTTAATGCTACAATTGGGAAGTTATTTCCGTTTTCTCAACTTGCAGATTTAATGCAGAATTTAAAATTTCCCTCCGTGAGGTCTAAATTTTCTTTAGCAAAGAGAATTAGTGCTCCTTTGATATTATAAATGAGTAGTTATTTCCATTTCCTCCGTTTGAAGACAATGTAGAACCAAATAGACTTAATGTAAGATTAAAATTTCGACTCAGGTTATTTCAAAATTTCGTAATTACTTCCACACAGACCTCTGATTTCAACTGCTCTTATCCTCATAAGCGCTGTTAAGACTAGTACCTTACCTAATTCGTATCGGAAACATGAGAACTTTGATAAGACCGTTGCAAGATTCAACGGTGCAAAGTTTGCGTCCCAGGAAGCGACGTGTTCAGCGTCGAATACCGCACAAGATTCAATAGACGTCGATTTACGACCAACAACATCAACAAGATCGCACTCGTAATTGACCTCGCCGCTATCTCGGCGTTCGAGAACAATTTAGTGTTCGCCAATAATATTTTTGCGAAGGAACATCTCTCGAATCGCGATTCTCCAGGGCGATTTCCAAGATCGGTCCTGTCTACAAAGCAAACTACCGCCATGGCTCGGTCTCGTCGAACATCCGGTCTATGTTGTCTCGCAGCATTTTCTCTTGCTCTGCGAAATCGATGCGACAACGGTACGTATTAGTCAAAAACTTCATTTTCTTTATTTTACTCAAAGATGTCGCGAATAATAGTCACCTTTCGTTAAATTAGCGATGATGCATTGTTTCCGCAGGAACTCGGTGCATAAAACTCGTGACAGGCCGAAAGCATGCATGTTGCAGGTGAAAGTCCTGGAAGAGTCGTTACATCGGAAAATGAGCATGACCAAACTAATCGATTATGAATGTCCAAATGGAACGCCGATACTTACCCTAATTGCCCGAAGACTATGTTAGCTTGAAACCTCCGATCCTCAGCGGCGATGCTCTCTTGATCCAAGGACTTCGGCCGCGGTGGCACCGGCCTGGAGGCTCGTTCGCACTGCACCGCGTCGAAGAAGGCGGCGGTCCAAAATCTCATGGACGTCCAAATCGGTTGGACGCGCAAGTGCGTGTACAGGTACTCGCGATAAGGCTCTAATCCGGGGACTTCCACTGAAAATGACCGTCCAGAGGATATTATTTTTATATTGCATTATATAATCTCGACGAATTATACAGTTCAACAAAAAATAATCTTTTCAAACATCGGAAAGAGACTAGTCATTTCCTATAATTTTCTTTCGATGCTGAATACGAATCCGGTTTCTAAATTGCTCCATCACGTCATAATTTTGAGAAATTTGCAGTTAAAGTTACAAAGAAGAACTTTTTCGCTTATTTTAATTATGCAATCATGTTATAACTATGATATATGACGTGCTGGAGAAATTTTATTGCATTTAAAATTAAGTATGTAGGTTCTAAAAAGGAAATTTTCCGTTCAAAACTAATCCGGAGATTTTTTTAATTTTGACATTCTTGAATTCAGCATGTTGAATTTGTCAATTTTGACGTCAAGTTCGTATTCAGCGATTTAAGAAACCCTTAAGTTTGAATAAACATAGTTAAAAGCTATTTGATAAGTCATCAATGATTTAATTAATAGCTTCTCCGCAATAGACACTACATTTGACCATAAATCTCTTATTAATCATAGCCGAAACAAAATATTTCTTCTGAGGACTGAAAGTCCTAAAAACATACTTAATTTTGATTGCAATAAAACTTCTCTAAAATACGTCATATATTGTTTTGTATCATTTTCTAATTTAAATTCTTTGTCTTGGCGAGAGACGTTAGACTGTTTATGTTTGTTGTCTACTGCCTCTCGCATTGTTGACTCCTTCGAGAACATTCTCGAAGTTCGTTATTGTTGACTATCGCTGCCTTTATAAGCGGCTTTCGATAACTGGAGCTGGTTTTTGATTTTCAACGGAGCTAGACTATCCGATCACATACAAGACACCGCTCGCAATTGACCCTTTTTAAATAAACCAGCAAGATTAATAAAGAGTTAATCGGCGCCTGTACCATTATCTTCGCAACCAAGAAATTAAGCTAGAGGTTCTATTGACCTCGTTTGCGTCAATCGTGGCTACACGCTTCCCGAGGCTACACGCAAAATCATCAACACATATCGTAATTATAATATGATAAAATATGTGAAAACAGTATGTTCTGTTTTGCAACTTTAACGGCAAATTTCGCAAAATCGTGACGTGATGGAGCAATTTGGAAACCGGATTCGTATTCAGCGTCCAAGAAAGTTACATGACTAGTCTCGTTCTGGTGTTTTTCTTTTGTCGACTGTTTTATCAGCGTATTCTGTGATTGACACGTTGACTGTATCATGTAGATCACCGAAAAAAGCATGATGATAATACCACGTCTCATTAATTTATATAAACTGCTGGACATAAAAGATTGCAATTATTCATCACTAATTAACAGATCACATTTATTTATCGCATCATTGGCGAGTTAAATGTTAGTTGACCTTCGAGGTGATTAAGGGAAATCAGCGTGGCAATCAAAATGTTAACTATTTTTATAATCTATCTGCGGTTGGCTTCTCGTTACCTTCGTGATAGAAAGTGAAGCACATGTTCATAAGACTCTTAGCGGGAGCGAAGTCGTCCGCCTCGTGGCATTCGAACAGTGCGACCGCGAAATGCTGAGCCAAAGAGTAGAACGAAGCTTCAGTGACGCAAGCACGCGCCCTTCTTGCGTTCACCACTCTGGAGAACCATATTCTTCCCGATTCTGTCTACAAGTTCGTCATCAGCGTCGGATCAAGCCTCAAAGCGTATACGTTATGTCACTCGCGTTCATTTTGCCGTTCACTTGTCCCGTTCGTCCCACGCTATTCGAGTCTGACACGTTTCTGAGAGAACGTTACAAATACTCGACCAGCGGGAGAGAGGGGTCTTATATATTTTGCAGGACGACGTATATTCTATCGTTATAGACGCTTCGTAATATTTATTTGACGCTTACCAGAACCATCTGCCCAAAATTAGCCTTCTGCTCCTGATCGATACTGTTAGGTGCATCAAATAAAAGAGGCACGAAAGCCTTCATGAAGTCTGCAGCTGCCTCTTCCGATTGGCTGTCAGCCGATAAACTCGAAGCCCAGGACTGAACCGAGCCCGATGACCCTGAGCAAAAATAACACTATTTGTGCACATGGTTGCTATTTGATCATGTGCATTATAGCTTTAGGTACATAATGTGCAATGGCTTGGAAATTCTCCTCCATTTTCTAGAATTTAATCATCGATGAGCTATTGCGTACGTTACTATTATATAAGCATCGTTACGTTCGCTCAGGCGATGAAAACGGTTTTTATCACTCATGTGAATTGAAATCGAGAAGATCATCACCTGATCGCTGCCACATTCTGCGACCGTCCATGTTAGAATCCAAACTGGTGCTTGGCCCGTACCCGTCCTGATCGCTGGTAGAATCGCTGCTGCAAGGTATGTCTGCAAAACGGAACGTATGTTCTATCAAGTTGAATCCCTAGGTGTCTTCGTGCGAAAATAACGAACGTGTCACAAGCAATAGTGCGTCACGTTTGTCGGAAGGGTGACACCCAAACTTGCAGTCGAGTCTAATAATCTACGACTAGCCGGACAGAAATAAATAACAAAAGTAAGTAAGTTCGCGCTAGGCTACGCAACATAGCGTATACTTGGCCACTCTTACGTAAAAATTGTAATCCCGATACTCCCCGCCAATGTCAACCGAATGAGCGTCGGGTGAAGCGAGACAATCATATTTCAAAGATTCATTACTCTCGTCGTTATCGGCCTCACGAACATTTTCTCAAGCAAGGCTATTATAAACAACGGAACTCGACTTGAAATTATAGCTCTACATTAAATTTAGTTAATTCTATGTTAAGATCTTATTTCTCATTTTTTGATTAACTTGCGGTTTAGACTTAAACTGATAATAATATGAAAATTGTGTTTTTTTATTCATGGTTAATCATTCAACTGATAATTGTAATGACAAAGTTTTAAAGTTTAATGAGAGTAACCATGCATAAAACAACATAATTTTTACATTACTATTAGATTAAGCCTAAACCACAAATTAACCAGGAAATAAAAACCGAGCTTAAGTCTTCAAAAGTCTTCTATTATGCTACTTTGATGCTACAAATGGAAAGTTATTGTTATTTTTCCACTTAGAGACTTAATGTAGAATTAAATTAAAATTTTGACTCGGGAAGTTTCAATTGTTATTTGTAGCATTAAAAGGGTATTTTCATTTGAAACGTTAATTTGTAGATGATTTTTGGAAATTTGTTTCGAAAAAACTGTAAGACATACAATTCTGAAGTTTTATATAAATATTTAGCTATATTTTAACAATATATATGAGTTCTACATGTTATTATTCTCAATATTAATAAAGTTATAAATCATTTTGTGCAGCGTTGAACGGAAGTTTTGCTTACATAGTTGCCATGATTTCGGATGTTGTAAGCTTCTGAAATTTAAAAAACGGCAAAAAATTTATTAAACTATATACTTGTGGCTATTATCCCTACCACGGTGCAGAATAAAAATTGATTTTTGACAATTATAACACGACTTAAAAGAGAAAAATCGATTTTTGGCCAAATCTTTTTCAGCTTAGGAGTCCTTAAAAAATGGAAATATTAAAGATATTGACTTCATCGTGGCGAGGGCGATATAGCCATAAGTTTATAATAATATTTTTGTCTTTTTGTTGGTTTCAGAAACCCACAATGTCTGGAATCGTGGTAACGAACATTTCGCGATCAGCTTTAGCAAAATTATTTATATCTTTATTAATATTGAAAATGATAATGTGTAGAAATTACAATATGTAAAATATGTAAAATATGGATAAATATTTATGCAAAACTTGAAACTGGTATGTACATACGTTATAGTTAAAAAAAATCTGAAGTTATCTACCAACGAAACGTTACAAATGAGAACTCCCTTAAAGGAGCATTTATCGTGCTTTGATGCCATAAAGAGGAACATATTGCCGTTTTATCCACTTAACGACTTGGTGTAATACTAGACTTCGTACGTATAAGTAAAATGTCAACATGAGAGCGCACTCGTATGGATATCAGTCGCCATTACAGTCAACATCGAAAACAGCGCTTTTTGTGCCCGTCATGTTACATGATTGCACTCATCATGTTACATAATATTGCCTTCTATCTATAATACATACGGCTCTAGCAATTATACGATATACCCCGCGTTATTACGGAAACTCGGTGTGTGTGTATAAGTAATCGTCCGACTATAATTGCGACCGCCTATCACAGGAAAACGACTACTATCGCGCGCTGAAGCTTTCTCGCTTGCGCATAATAAAGGAAGGATAGTCTTCGCGTCGGAAATGCGAATGCAATCGGGATGGGTAAAAATAGTCGCGTGAAAGTATATATATATATATATATATATATATACGCACATATACGCACGCGCGCGCTCGCACACATATTCACATATAGCTAAAGATACTTTTTTACCAAAGGGATGCAATCTCTGGTAAGGAGGGTTAGCTACAAGTATTTTGATGTGTTCGAATATACAAGTGTCGAATCGTAGTGTTTCACGTGTATGTACACGTGACGCGCTCCGCAAGTACAGTTTCTTCGAACTGTGAATAATAGAGGAGATTCGCCGGAGTCGACCCAGAGATATTCGAACACCGGGTCAAGCGAATATCGATCGCTCTAGTATTCGCTAATTACATTTAGTGGGTTGAGTTCTGTGTCGAAAACTCGGACACGTGATGAGAAACGCTTACGATAACATCGACGTATCGATACTTTGTCCGAATGTCAGATATCTCTTCGACGATGACACCTTGGCCGGTATTCATATTCAGATCTTATATTTAAGACCGTCTTAAATTTATTTTCGGATGCTTTGTAGCTAATGAAATCAGCCGTATAGCCATCTGAAGACAAACTTAAGACGGTCTTAAATATAACATCCGACTATGAATACCGTCCCTTGATTCGGAATCAGCTCGGTGCGTCAGCAGCCAGTATCAACGGAAGTATCGCATTGCGATCAAACGTTACCGATGCGCTCACATATCATTGCACGACACGCTAATTGATATACTATGATATACTAAATATGAAATAACGTTAACTCCTCGAGACAAAGGATCATGTAGCCTCGATTTGCGCTTCACACCGAATGGACGAAAGTATCGATACTTTGGACTTCAAGCATTTCTATGATGTGTAGTACACCGAGGAAACTCGTGTAAGGTGAAAAAAAAAAAAAGAGAGAAAGATCACACAGCTCGTACAAGAGGAATCCACACTGACATTACATTTACCTAAACGGAAAACGATCGTCTGATAGCGGGTAGGCGCCCTCGCTTCGTGAAAAGAAAGAAGAACACAGCACATTATTTCCATCCGAGTGTCGATCGTTGCATAATCGCGACAACCGTGAGAAAAAGAGCCAGTGAAAGAGAGAGATAGAGAGATAACGACTGTCGTCAAAGACAAGTAGAGTCATTGATCTCGACATTCGCCGCGCGTAATTAGACGGAGAGCACCTAATCACCTGCTTTGTAATTCAACTTCTCGTAAGGATCCGGTCCAGTCGCTTTGAGGTCCTGCTCCTGGAGGGGCTCTATACTTTCCTGGCTGTCTCGATCAGGACTGATATCGTCCTGCTCCGTGCGGCTCTCCTGCTTCTTGCTCGAGGCCGATCTCGAGGACGCTATCTCCTCATAAGTCATCCCGGGGGGATATTTCCGCGTACACCTGGAAATATTGGTGTTCCCCTGTCGCTCCAATTTGTGCCGCGCCATCGCCTCGTAATCCTCATAGGATAATCCCGTGCCGAATCTACGAATAAAACATCGACGTGTCAGCCAGCGAATATTCATGAAGCGGGAGCATTATAATATTATCCTCCGTGTTGGTTAACACGTTGATGCCTGTGTCATGCACGACGTGTTGAACGTTTGCTAAAAGTTGCGCATATAATTAAAATTATATTATAGAAGAACTATATACACACGTACTTCGTGAAAAGGAATGAGGGCACATGTGATCCATTCGGGTTCATGAGTTCATGATCAATTCGATATCGATGATTAATTTTTTAAACCATTCGATTTGATAAGTATTAGATTTTTCATTGCAAAGGAGGATCGACGTGACATTAACGACAGATCCGCATGACATGTTAACTCTTCCATAGCCGAATTTAAAATTTCTTCTGTTCTGTCCGACCGTTGGGGTATTTCTCATATCCCGATATACGATATTGAATTATTTTTCTATAATCTTTATTTTATAACTTAGCTCTTAATTACTTTAGAGATTATAATAAATCTATTATAAACCTATAATCTTCTTTATTCATAAAATTAAATAATAAAATATTTTAAGAAAGGACAAAAACCATGTTATATAAATTGAATTTTAATGTTAACTTTATTTTTGTTATTACTCAACATTCTTCTCATTCTGTTTGGCAAATTAAGCAATCATTTGTTTGTTCTACTTTTCTATGAATCCTGCAAATAAAGTTTCACCAGCTGCATATAAACTTAGTTCTTCAATCTTCTTTTCTTAGGCAAAGTTCACATCAAATGGCAAGCAATTATAAAATAAAATTCCACTATAACTTCGTGGTATAAAAGTGACATATACATAAAAGTACAAGTCGCAAAACATGATAGCAACAAAGTTAAATATAAAAAAAAACTGTTGTGGAGAGTTTAAAATATCCCGCTTGGTCTCGGAAAGGTTAATATCATGTCGACGTAATATATTTTAGATATCGTGATGAAGTCTTACAAATATCAAATAGAACGTTAATTTTCACATGATTTCGACTTGACCTTGGCATAATTTCGACCGGATTTTCTACCGACATGTGAACCCGGCCACGGCCGATCACTTCGTAACCGGCTCAGATAACTTAGATAAAGGATCTCGTTTAGGAATAATCCACGGAATCTCGGAAGGACGATGAATCGCGTCAGGTTACCTCGGAAGCCGAAGTTTCCGTCGTCCTAATTGCTCCTCCGACTTGATAGGCGGCTTGATAGGCGGTGCTGCTTGCGGCGGTGACGACGGCGGCGAAGATGGAGTCGTAGTTAGCTCACTTTCCTCCAAGCTACTACTAAGAGCGGAGCCTATCCTATTTCCTAGGCCCTGAAGATACTCCCCGCTGCCGCCCAAAGCGGATCGCACCGTCCTGAGAGCGCCTCTGGTGCGTCCAATTAGCGAGCCCCCTCCATTAGATGGCAAAGCTGTCGTAACGTCTACCATGTTCTACAACAATCGTGCACGCAAATGGCAATTACCCCCATGTAAACGCTCACGTCCACGAGAATGGTGTTATCAGCGGACAGAACGTTCGTCATATGTCTAGCCAACAAATGACTCAATAGATCGTCAATTAATGCCGACCGATACCTGTCATGACGTCGTAAGCACTTACGTAGCGATGTAGTGCCGCGGCAGAAGTTCAAGATCGAAAATTAAGATTATTAGTTACGCACGCAAATAGACGACGGTCGGATTATAGCGTTCGCTGCGAGCGCTTAAAACCACGAATGTCCGACGCATATCTGCAATTTTAATTGAAACGTGACGAGCGTCTCGCGTGACGCAATCTTTCGTCGCAGATTACAACTGGTGCATTAGCATAGAACGGATTACCGGCCTCGAGATTCAAATTCGTTTTTTTTGAAAATATATTATCCGAACTTAGGAACGACGACGCGCGAAATTGAGTGTCGAATTCGCTACGCGCGTCGCCAAGTCCTGAGGCAGCAAAGAGAGAGAGAGAGAGAGAGAGAGAGAATGAGAAAAGGAGAAAGAGGGAAGGGGGGCAGAATTTCCGACAATCGGATTTTATACGACGGAGACCTCATTCGAGTATCGACCAGGTAAGGGTTTCTAATTCGTCGGAGCGGTATGTGTCGCAAATACGTCAATCGCGCGTTCGTTTCAGCTGAGCAATCGGTTCGAAACTAACACGATCTACCCCGCCTGCTCTAAGCTCGATATAGTCCCTGCGAAACGAGCAAGGCTGAAAGTAATTTCAGATAAGAGACGTAAGCTTAATTTCCGATGTATATAGGCCACGACATGACCCACGCACTTATGCATACACATGTACGTGCGAGAAGCGATAACGGTGAATCGCGCTGAAAAACGGAAGGCAATTGAAAGGAGGATATCGGCTGGAGAAGCGATATTTAAATCGTGAAGCCGGCCAACGGTCACTTGAAAGCCCTCAAGTTTAAATTTTAGTTCTGCGTTAGGTCCTCAAATGAACAAAATGATAATAAATTCCTATTTTTAGTATCAAAGAAGCACATTAGAAGATTTAATGCAAAACTAACTAAATTTAATCCCTTCGCTATCAGCACCAAACCTACACAAGTGGGCCTAAAATACCCAGCATTAATAAATCAATTGTGACGAGTATATGTGTATAAGGGATTTTCGAGGTCACTGAATAAAAAACTGTTGTTAAAATTGATAAATGCAAAATGGCTGTCCCAGTATGGCGGACCACAGGGTGAAAATATAGAAGAACAAAAAATCATTAATTTTTCTTACTGAATCTTAATTTATATATATATTTATATTTCTTTTTATAGCTCTTTTAAACTCTCAAAATTCACTGAAAATAATAATTAAAATATAAACTTCATATATCAATAAAATACGTTAATAAAATGTAATTGACTATTTTATTAATTTCCTTATCAAATTTCTTAATAAAATAGTAAATATGTTAAATAATGTGAATCTACTGATGTATTAAACTTAGAAAAAGTGTTTTTATAATTTAACGTTAATAATTCATTCATGACACACATCAATGCCATCGACGGTCAAGAGGTTAATGTAGGACTAAAATTTTGGCTCGGGCCGCCATAGCACCGTGGAAAAAAAAGAAGACGCATACGAAAGTTTCGTAAAAATGGCAATGGCAATGACGACGAAGAATGAACGGTGACTTACGACTTAAATTAGCTTGAGCGAATAACCAATCGAGAGCTTTGTATATTGCCGCAACCACGTGGCCTAACGGATAATTATTATTATCGCAAGTTTTAAAAATATCGTGTTGTTTTATTTTTACGTTGGAACACCGTCAATGCGGAAAAGCCCCGAGTGAGAGAGCGCGAACGAGGGCGAGAAAACGGTAAAACTCGCATGAGTCGCCGTACATTTCTCGCGGCGGTGATCGAACGGAGGGAGTTATCGTTCCGTCCGTGCGCTCCTGAAAAACACATCAAGCGCGGAATACGCGATCCAGCGGATCAATCGATCTATCGACGGCGCGTAATCACAACAGGCATCTAAATGCGTCCCGCGTTCAATCGTGTATTGCATTGCACGTACCGCGCCGCGTGCGTCACGCTGTGCACGTGACCTTTCGCATTCGCGTTTTTCCGCACGTCAAAAAAGAAGAACCGTGCGACACGTCATATGAAAGGACATCCATTTTTATCGTGCTCCACTTTTTTTGTCGCCGACAAGGGTCTCTGTGAGAGAAATCTTTGTTTAACGCCCCCCAACCACCCCAAACAGTATCACGAATGAACGGACACACACACACACACACACACACACATCACGGTGTGTGATGTCTTCGGAACTCGCGGTAATTTCCTCAATGTCGCGATTACGAGAGAGACACGTACTTTCACCATCTGATTTTCCCGAGGAAGACAATAGTTTCGTGGAAAAGCAGCGAATTCGATAATCGGACCGTATTTTGCGCGACGGCCGTCCGCCGGCGACTGGATGCGCGCGCGACTGAATGGGCTTTTTTAATTGGTCTACCGCAACGCTTTGTTGACCGCACGAGATAAAAAAAATCAACGCGGATATCCTCTACGAGGGGCTATTCTTAACCGGCCGGCGAGTTTTCGGGAAAACAGAAATTCCGTGACACTCGTGACATTGCGAACTTCGTGCTATCGTATCTTTGAGCGATTGCAAATGATCATTACGCACATGCGATTCATCGATAGTGTCGCGGAGCACAAAGGGCTTAATGAGCCTACGTATAATAAACTGCGTAATGGCATGAAAGCGAAACGGAATGCGCGATGAAGGACTACCGGATGTTGCCGTGTACAGAACTGCGAACAAAGCTTTCTCTCTCACTGACCCTCTCTCTCTCTCTCTCTCTGCGCCTCTCAACGGTGCCTAAATATAGATCATCGATTGTGTCCACAATTCTATGGCAAGTTCGACGTCGCGAGAATTTCAGATTAACGTGAGGCAGTAAGCAATGCGGGAGCACAAGCACGTATCCTCGATATCGCTTGGAGGAATCGTGTCAAGGATACATCCGAAATACGATCGTTCTATTATCCGGATCGATTTTGCACAGGGAAGTATAACATCTATCTTGCTGTTTCCCCTCTTCTTTACGATAACATAAAAGACACGTGGTAAAGTGGGAGATATCGAGAGCGTTTTTATTACATAGCGATATGTGATTTTACGAGGCTACAGTTCAGCAGACGAAAGAAGCAGGGGTGAGAGATTTGATCTGAAAGACGGATGTTATAAAGTGCAACGGCCGGCGTACAAACAACAGACAACGAACAAACGTCAATAGGGGATTCGTGGCATCGGACAAGCGGATTATGCGGGAATAGACGATGTCGTGTGTGGGCGTAATGTCGCGGTGTGTATGTGTGTGTGTGTGTGTGGGTGATTGCGTTTCACAGTAGTACACAACTGCAATGCAGCGTTATCTATATTATGCGGTCCCGCACAATGCGGGACGCGCTTACTTGCGTGCGGACATTTTTAAGTATCTGCAGCGAGACGAAAGAGAGAGAGACGAATGCGCCGTGCACATGACAAATCGAAAATGCGAATTCACAGATACCACGAGGGCTGCTCAACGCGATCTTGCAATTTATTCGCAAGCGCGAACGGGACAGCAGTGCGTCGTGATAGAATCGCGTGACATAACTGCACTCGTCATAACAAACGACGTTGTCCGTCGTCGTCGCCGTTGCCAGGCGGCGAGTATCTCGTTGTCGATTCAAAGCGCAATTTAATTTACTTTGCGTCTAAAACCAATATCGCAAGAGCGATCTGCCGGGATAGCGCTTTTTAATCAAACTCGCGACGGTGAATCCGCAACCTTCGGCACCGCGCGACGGCACTTCCCGAAAAGCCGGATGACTTTCCGTTGCTCGTTTTAACGCAAATTTAAATTTTTCGTTTTAGAGTTTCCTTTCATTGCAAACGCATGATATTTTGATATTCAGTTGTCAAAGCATCGTCTTCTAGCGTACGGCTAGTCTGCTCGCTCGTGCGAATTTGTGCAAGTGTTTGAACCAATTTTATAGTGAAATGTATGTTAAAACAACGCAAAATATTGTCGACATACTAATAATTTCTGTACCGTTTACGGTGCTCACGACGAAGAATGAGGACAGCCGGTATTATCTCAAGTATTTATTCACGCGAGAAAATAATTACTAGATGCGAAGTAAATTCGCGAACCTGACGTTCTACGGGAGAGTACGCCGATAATAATTTCGAGAAGTTTACTAAAGACATTGTAAGCGACAATTCCTAAGAAAAAAAACACACATTACTGTAGCAAAATATACTGGCAATGAAAGGAAAACAATGTTTCAGCTGCAGTCGAACGGCACATATGCAGCTGTCAAAACACACGATACTTCTCCGTTATCGTCCTGTCAGCCATGTCTATTATTATTCGCGGCGAAGTATAATACGCTAACGTCACTCCAAATTTACATCAGATATATTCAAACTTTAAGACTTCTCAAAGATAATCGTTAGGAACAAGACTATAATAAATCAGACGGGATGAATAATCGCGTAATCGCGTGTGAACCTGTCGATGTTGGCTGTCGACCAAAACAGAATCGTGTTCTCCTGGTCTCTCGCGAATTAATGATTCGACTCCTCCGATTTGTATACACTCAAGTCAAGTACCGTGAAGCACAGGGATGAAGCCCGGGATCGACAACGATCACTGTCACCCTCGCCGAATGTTCGTCGACACGTGCGATACTGCTCTCGTCATACTACCATGGATTTGCACTATCGGGAGTTTCACAGCTGCCTCACAGTACTATTCGCACATATCGTTGCATCGCCCCACCAGCGCGCGATCGAATTAATAAAAGCGCATGCGTTTATCACGATCAATACGACGTCTGGATTTACCGGCGCGTTAATTAATTCCGGCTGCGCCTGGACGCACTGTCGTGCGTATACTGGCGGTCGGTATGATGCCTGGACGCACTGTCGTGCGTATACTGGCGGTCGGTATGATGCCTGGACGCACTGTCGTGCGTATACTGGCGGTCGGTATGGTGTCGGTTAACAAGATATCCTATGAGGTCGGTGGAAAACAGGTCAGGTAAAAATTCATGAATTGACCACTATTTATTCATTCTTATTTATTGCATGAAAGATCCACAGAGTGTTCCACAGAGTGCAGTTGAAATATTTTCTAACGAATAAAGATAATACTTGAGAAATAATATATTCTTAAGCAGACATATATACTACAGCATCCTTCGCCGGTAAAGATATCTTGTTTACGTCGACTACCGTTCTACAAGCACGAAAAAAGATATTTTTTTTATTATATATGCGTATAGGTAAAATTAGGCAAATTAATTTGTTTTAAATAAATTAAGTTAAAAATTAAAAATTAATTGCTATAAATTAATTAAGTTTAAGTTAAAAGCTATATAAATAAAATACTAATTCAATTAAGACTTAAGTTAAAATAAAATAAATTTTATTTAGATTAAAAGTTACAAAGTTAAAAATAAAATTAAAAATTAACTATGCAAAAGTCAATTATGCAAAGCCATGTATGGAATATTTTAACGTAAATAAAAAAAAAAATATGTTAAAGCTTTATTGCATAAAAGATAACTAAATTCAGTTAAAAGTTATCAAATTTTTAACTTTTAACTGAATTAGCAAGTTACTGCCTAATTTGGAATAAAATAAATAATTTTACAAAGAAAGAGTATTTGAGCCTTACCCCGGTTGGACCATAGAATCCAAGCTGGCTACTTTAACCGACAGTTTTGCTGGGAGTTCTTCGTTCGATAGATCGACTACTTGAGGTTGATCGTTTTTGAAGTTGTTGAGAAGTGACGCGAAACGGGAACCGGAGGATCACACATAGAACCTTGTTACCATTCTTCGTGAACAATCTGCAATTTCTCTCGGTAACAGCCGGCTTTCGATGAATGTGGGCAAATGTTCTGTAAATTTTATAATGCGACACACTGGCCGTTTTCTGATCCGTCAAATTTAGTGTTTTATAGTTCGCATTCACGGGCAGCCACGTCGAGTTCGCTGTACTAAAACCTGTCGTAGAGAAATGAAATCAAGTTATCTTGAATTTTCAGTTAATATATCGCATAAGTGATTTTTATATACATATTAAAATTTTGTAACGTTGGAAAAAATAATCAAGATCCGTAAATTAGACCGAATCTCTAATATTGAATAAATTCAGGTCGTAATTAAAAAAAAAACTATTGCGTCAAGAGGAATGTAATATGCTATTTTGCCCGCGTTGCACGCCTCAGGACCCTATGTGTCTTTCGAAGATATATCCTTCTTATCGATCATACCAATTTCGTCGCTGTAATACGTTACTGCCAAACACGATAAGATCATAAACAATAAGAATAACAAAAAATAAGATCATAAACAACACGATCATTTAATCAGACTTATCGGGGGAACGAGAAGCGATTTGTGGGTTATCATGATTGCTGAGCTGAAAAAATTCATATTTTATCTCGATTCCGTCCTTGATGAAGAATTGAGCGATCTCTTATCTTTAGCTATATCTTTATCTATGAATTTGTTTTTATCACTTCACTAACGATTAAATTTGATTTATTACATGAATATAAACGTAACAAACGCGACAATTTAAATTTTCTCGATAAAAATTGCGTTTTTGAAGAAGTTAATGCAATAGAGGTTTGTAAAAAAATTTATGTAACTTCACACAAATTTAATAGGATTTGTCCTATAAAATTTTGTCCTATAAAATTAAAAAAAAATGAAATTATAAGAAACTTATTAAATTAATATCCGATCACACACGTACCACCCAATTAACGCATAGGTCTATATTATTTCATTCATTTGATTAAAAGAGTGAATTTGGAATATGGACCATAACATCATTTCAGACATCATTTTTAGATGAGATAACATGTTTTTTATCTAAGATAAAGATGAAAATATTTTATATTTTTTCCATAAAGATAAAGAGTATCTATTTATTCATCTCGGTGAATATTTAGATAATTTTATCTAGATACCTATAAATATTGATCGTAAAAGTAAAGAAATGTAATTGATACATCTCAGAGAGCACAATGTCTAAAATCTAAACGTAAGACGTCTTAAAAACATTTTAAAGACGTCGGGACATTATGCAACTTGGAATTGCAATCTATATTCTATAAAAAAGCTATAGTAGATAGTTTTGTAATTAAAAACAAGTGACAAAATATTACCAATACTTCATGAAAATGAATATAATTTTTGAATTTCGCTATCAGACATTCGGTGACTCAACATGCGCAACGAGCACTGTTGAAAAATCTATTAGTATTTTGCAAAGAGTGAAAACTTAGTTGCAGTCAAATCGTTTCAGTAAATTATGTATACTAAGAATATATTGAAAAATGGTCCTCATGCAAAAAATAAAGCTGGAAAAAGAAGTTTAAGAAGAATTATGAAAGTTTACTGAAGATTCGTGTAAACTAGTTTTAATATAAATATGATAATAAGTTTTATGTGAAGATAAATTTTTGCAATCCCCTTCCTGAATAAAATCTTAGCTACACTTATAATAACTCATGTTTTACTGTACATATATGTGTGTAACAATTATGAAACAAACATAGATTGATCAAGTTTACCTTTTAAATCACCTATTAGCATCCGAGTCGCACAAGCTTCCCGGATAAATCTGATAAAAGACGATGTTGTTCCACCAAACTTTATTGTCTCAGCGAAATCTTATCTTAGCGAAAAAGCCGCTCGCCAGTAGCAGAAGAGCGCACAAGTACACCGTTGGCAACATCGTGAGTTTTGCTCAACATTCAACATTCAACATCATTTATATATACAGAGTCTTCCATTAAGAAGTTTCATTTTAAATTAATAAAAAGGAATAAGTTTTTGAAAACGTTGAGATGTATTTATTCTAATCCAAAGTGCAGACTGTGCGATTAAACGTGGAACACAATATCATCCAAATGGCCGCTTCGATTTTTCTTACAAATGGTCATTCTTTTGAGGAAATTTTCCATCACGTTTCCGCACAATTACGGCTCAATTTTGCCAATAACAGTTTGAATATTGTCTTTGAGTGCTTGAATCATCTGCGGAGCGTTTGTGTAAATCTTATCCTTCACATAAATTTTCTTCAAAGGAAAAAGGGGTGTCAAATTGCACGATCTGAGCGGCCAATTGAAGTCTCCGTTACGCGAAATGACACGTCCATAGAATTTCTCACGTAATAATGCGATTGTTTCACGGCTTGTGTGGCACGTAACCACATCTTGCTGATGATAATAAATATCGTCTAGGTCCAGTTCTTCAATTTCAGGCCAAAGGAAGTCTGTCAGCATTTCTCGGTAGGGCAATCCATTGACTGTGACGGTGCAACCATCTTCATTTTCAAAAAAATATGGCCCGATGACGTCGCGAGCACAAAAGCCGCATCAAACTGTTACTCGTTGTGGATGGAGAGGTTGCTCGTCAATCGCTCTTGGGTTTTCAATGCCCCAGATGCGGCAGTTTTGCTTATTGATAGCTTTAAAGGTGGAAATGGGCCTCATCGCTCAAAATGATTTTCTTGAAAAAATCAAAGTCAACCGCTTACATTTCCAATATTCAATCGATGAACGTACGGCGTTGTCCGTCGGCTTCAATTTTTGTGTCAGTTAGATTTTGTAAACATGTAGGCCAAGATCTTTATGCAAAATGCGCAGGCTGGTTTGTGAAATGCCCAATTGCTGCGAACGTTTGGTAATAAAAAAGCCAGGATTTTCTGCGACACTCTCAACCATAGCAGCAACGTTTTCGATTGTTCTGACTGGCTGAGCATGGATTGGGTTCTTAACATCGCTAATCTGGCTGAGACGTTGAAATTTATCGATTAAATTCACAATTGCTGGACGAGAAGGTGCTTCTTTGCAACCGAAACTGGTACGGATTTTGCGAACTGTCTCAGCGAAATTTTCACTGTGTTTGTAGAGAGTTTTCACTATTTTTATGCGTTGCTCAAGCGAATATCGATCCATTGTTATTAACCGCACAGTTTTTACTCGACAACTGTCAAATATGACAACTCCATCTATAACAGGTACAAAATACCGCGAAACTTAAAATGAAACCTCTTAATGGAAGACCCTGTATTATAATGCAAAAAAAATATAGGTCGTGTTCTTATCAGTTATGCTTAATGAACGTTATGATATCTCAACGCCACGAACAAGAAACAATAAATTATGCGCACGAATACTAATTGTATTGATGTACATGACTATTTCAAATAAGTGTGCGATTATTGCGCCGTGATAAATCCGCGGTAACAAACGATCGATATCACGATGAGAGACGTCACGAGATTAATGATAGCTCTGTCGTTTGAGCCAACCGGAAATAACGCGAGGTAATTAGTGGTGTTTGATTTAAACATCTTCGCGAATTTTACTTTGTGAAATTACTCGTCATAATTATTACATTAGTAAACGAGATTTCGGTAACATTAGTAAAACCTATATTTTGTATTTCCCTGTTGACTTTGTTTTCTATGTTTGGTATTCAAAAAGTCGTAACACGTTATTTTTGTGTACTTTGTTACGACTGACTCACGTCAGTCGTCAGCAGGGGCTGAAACTCATCATTTCATGATATAAAAGTGATACGAAAAGAAGAACTCGAAACTCATTTCGTAATGTAAAAGTAATCGAAAGAAAATAAGTAAGATATTATTATTAAAAAATCCTGATATATATTTTAATAATAAGAAGTAAAAAGAAAGTTGCACGTGCTACAGAGTTTTTATTGATATTTTTGCATTCAGTGAGTAAAAATGAATAAAGACCACTTTATCTTGTTCATGTTAGCAAAGAAATATTGTTATTTGTTGAATAGTGTTATTGCTGCGATTTCATTCTGATAACAATTATATGTGAAAAATAAAATATATCAAACCATATGATTCCATGTTCGGAGAGGTCCCAATGTTTTAGAAGGTAATGCAAGACGGGCAAGGCTAAATATTGTCATAGCTCGTATGTATTTACTTGTCTATTAACGAAGACGTCAAGCAACTAGAGGCTCGATTTACACACGTTATCTTTGTTCTATATAGTAATACAGATTGCTGTAAAAATACAAACACGCATATACGCATACACCCATACATAAGCATAAAATGTGCTTTTAACTTAAACATAATCTGTTTAAAGAAAAATAAGATACAGCAAGTCAGATTCTGAGAGAGAAAATATATATTCTGTCAAATAAATACCGGGAATTGTTTAATAAAACACAAAATATTGGTTTAAGTATCCAAATTTATTTTGTCGCCCCATAAATAGGCCCCATTTGAAGCGATACACTTATACCAACGAATAATTCAGTCGTCGAGACATTTCTTATAAGCACTTTCCGGTATTAGCCGATAGTTGTTGATCTACATATACAGAATAACATGCCAGGTGGTTTACACATGAACTTTATGATTTTTTATTTCAGTATTTCACGATGAGTAGACTGTCCTTGCTGCTCTTCACAGTGTTTCTTTTGGACACCTTGATACCTGTCTGTTTACTAGAAACGACCGAAGGAAATGATTCCAAAAAACCGCATATTATTATCATCCTCGCAGACGATTTGGTAAGTAGATTTAACGATATTAATATTATGATCAAATTACAAATTTTTTTTATCTTTTATTTTCTTTGAAAAGAATCGGGATTGCTTTGATAAAATTTAACGACAGAATACAACAAAAGATTTGTCATTAATTATGATAATAAACAGAAATAAATTCTATATTATTGTTGAATTATAATGAATTCCGTATCGTTATTCCTAGGGCTGGAATGATGTAAGCTTCCATGGTTCCGACCAGATACCTACGCCAAATATCGACGCTCTCGCGTATAATGGAATAATTCTAAACAATCATTATGTATCACCAATGTGCACACCAAGTAGAGCAGCCTTAATGACTGGGAAGCATCCTATCCATACGGGCATGCAACAAGATGTTATATATCCGTCAGAACCACGTGGACTTCCATTAAAAGAGAAGTTGATGTCGGAGGTATTGAAAGATCTTTGTTGTCATAAAGTAGACCGCAAATCAATATCTTAGCTGAATGCACATCAATAATAATCATGTCACGAATTGATTTTGCAGCATTTAAAAGAATTAGGTTATTCAACAAATTTACTGGGTAAATGGCACTTAGGTTACTACAAACAGGCATATACGCCGCTTTGCCGGGGCTTCGATACGTTTTTTGGTTCTTGGAGTGGTCTCCAAGATTATTATAGTCATGAAGCAGTAGAGCCAGTAAGTTATTTTAGGAATGTCATATACTTCTTTTTTCAATACTAGAAAAAATATGTGGCGGTTTTTCAACTGAAAGAAGGTGTTAAAAAGAATGTATTGAAAATATTATATATAGCAATAATCTTTTTTCTCTCAGTTGACATATTTTCGAGGCGTGGACATGAGACGGAATATGGAAGTCGTGTGGGACACAAAAGGCAACTATTCAACGGATCTCTACACCAAGGAAGCAGTACGCTTAATTAATGCTCACAATCCCGATAAACCATTATTTTTATACTTGGCACATCTTGCAGTCCACCGTGGAAATCAGGAGCACTTACTAAAAGCTCCCCCCGAAGAGATTGAAAAATTCTCCTACATCGACGATCCAAACAGAAGAACTTATGCTGGTGCAGTATAATTTTTCACATTGTACATTAATTTATCTTGAAAGTATTAATGCTATCATTCTCTGAGACTCGATTTTCCATTCTGAGGATTTTCCATTTCCGGTTTTTCATTTTATTTTATTTTATTATGTTTTACTTATTCCATTATAGTTACTTGTGGTTTAGACTCTATATATTCAAATAAGCAAATCTGCACAAACAGATTGTGAGCAGAGTCTACTATAAGTTTTTTATGCCAAAAGGACGACAAATCCAACTTAGAATTATGTTGTCAAATTGCCAGAAATATGACAGAACATGTTAACAAGCAATACAAGTAGATAGAAATCAAACAGAGCCTGTAATAATTTGGTTGGTAATAGAAATCGAGTAAGTCTTGTTACGCGCAGTTTGGCGACAGGCTTTCTATTATCAATCTGTTCAGATTATCTCTCAGCAGGACCTGAACGCGAACTGCAGGATACTGCAGATAGAAACTGCGGACATAGATAGTTATAGTTTTGGCGTGGGATTTTGCTCAAATTTGCTGTCAATCTGCACAGAATCTGCGATTCATTTGCTTATTGGATATATAATAAACATTACACTTAATTTAGCATTAATAATAATAATAATAATAATAATAATAATAGGTAAATGTCCATAACTCCGATAGATTCAATGATTCTCTCGTAGCAGTACGATTTATCAGATGTCATAAACGAATCAGTTTATTTTATTTCTTGGTGTTACTATTTACAGCTATGGTTTCTAAAATGGATGAAAGTGTCGGCCAGGTCGTGGAAACCTTGAAAAATCGCAATATGTTAGATAATAGCATTATTCTTTTCATGTCTGATAACGGAGCCCCTACTGATGGTTTTCTGTATAATTACGGCAGTAATTATCCTTTACGTGGAGTAAGTATTCGCTGCGAAGGAAGAACTTGAGCCATCTAATAACGTAACTTGATACAAACTGTGATGCGAGTGAAAACGGAATATTTATAGATTAAAGCTACTCCTTGGGAAGGTGCTGTGCGAAGTATAGCCGCAATCTGGAGCCCTCTGATCAACAAACCCGGGCGTGTCTCGAACGATTTGATATACATAGCCGATTGGTTGCCCACTTTATTGTCTGCCGCCGGTTAGTCACAAATCGCTTTTCGATCAGTGTTGAAGAAATATCAGTAAATTCTTGGTTACAGGCGGAAGCAAGGAAAAAATTGGCAAGATCGATGGCTTTGATATGTGGCCGACGATTGCATCCGATGAGATTAATTCCAGAGAAGAAGTACTGATAAACATCGATAAAACTTACCAGGCCATTCGTGATCGCAAATACAAGTACGTACATGGTCAGACCACGCAAAGCTCTAAATGGATAGGAGATAGCGGAAAAAATTCGACTGAGAAACGACCACCGTATACTTCTGAGACAGTGTTGCGTAGCAAAACAGGAGCTGCCATTGCTTCAGTGACTAACAATATTGCTGAACTTAATTCTCAGAAGATCCTACAGTTAAGACAGCAGGCGGAAGTCCATTGCAACGTTACGGAAAAGGAACAGGTAGACAGTTTTAAGAAATCGGGGATATAATTTTTAAATTGAAATTTCGTCTACGCTTCAAAAGTTTATATTGAATAGTGTACACACGCAAATGAATGACATTCTACCTCATATCTTTATCATTTTCACTATCACGTTTAAGGAGGTTGCGAAGTTGCAAAATTGTTTTTTCAGTATCGTCAAGAGGGCTGCACCTAAATTCAATATTTATCAAACACAATTACGTTCCTGTACATTCATTTCACTACCTAAATAATAAATATTAATTTGTAACGAAGTTGAGATAAACACATACCAGGTATAGAAATATGAAACCGGAATTTTTTTGTAAAAATTACACGTCTGTTGTTTGAAAATGATAAAAAATATTTTATTCAAAATAATGTCCATTGCTATTTATACATTTTTTCCACCTCTCCGGCAGTTTATGAATGCCACGCCAAAAAAACATTTCTTCTTTTGAAGCGAACCAGCTATCGAGCCATTTTCGTACATTTTCATACGAAGCGTTGTTCAGCGAGAGCGTGTCCCATTGATGCGAATAGATGATAATCGGAAGGAGCCAAGTCTGGAGAATAAGCCGCATGCGTTAGTATTTCCCAACTGAACGTCTCGATCGTTTCCCTGACCCGTTTTGCTGTGTGTGATGGGGCATTATCATGGAACAAAATGACTTTGTCTTGCCTTTTTCCGTATTCCGGTCGTTTTTCACGCAATGCTCGATTTAAATCGATCATTTGCTGTTGGTAGCGATCAGTGTTAACGGTTTCACCAGGTTTTAGTAGCTCATAATAGATTACACTCTTCTGATCCCACCAAACACAGAGCATTGTCTTCTTTCCAAAGCGATTGCAGTGGATGTCGATGGTTCGCCTGGATTCACCCATGATTTCTGACGCTTAGGATTCTCAAAATATATCCATTTTTCATCACCTGTCATGATACGATGGACTTTCTTTTGTATCTGTCGAGCAGCATTTCACAAGTGGTTTTTCGATTTTCTTGCT